>NC_068358.1:103169128-103401628 GCF_020536995.1 Dreissena polymorpha | reverse complement strand
CACGGAGGTGAGTCACACTGGCACAGTAACGGTCAAACATCACTACTGCATTGTGCATGTCAGGGAGTCACAGAGGTGAGTCACACTAGCACAGTAACGGTCAAACATCACTACTGCATTGTGCATGTCAGGGAGTCACAGAGGTGAGTCACACTGGCACAGTAACGGTCAAACATCACTACTGCATTGTGCATGTCAGGGAGTCACAGAGGTGAGTCACACTGGCACAGTAACGGTCAAACATCACAACTGCATTGTGCCTGTCAGGGAGTCACAGAGGTGAGTCACACTGGCACAGTAACGGTCAAACAACACTACTGCATTGTGCATGTCAGGGAGTCACAGAGGTGAGTCACACTGGCACAGTAATGGTCAAAATACGTCTTTGACTGTCAGGTCTGTAGGTCTGTTTCAAAGCAATATTCTGTTTGGAGGTATTGATCGCAATCATTTGGCTAAAAACTTCTTCATTGATCATAGTCAGAAGGACCATTGTTTTACAACACACATTTTGGCTTAGACTCAATCTAGTTTTTGTGATGTTGTTTCCAGAGAGTTCCGTGTGGACATCATGGACCGGTCCTACCAGCCCATGATCCTGTTGATAGAAGAGGGAGACCGGGTGTGGTGGCATTGGGACAAAATGAAGGTGAGCATGCAGAGGATATAGACGATATGAGGGTTGGTATGAGTAAAGAAGAGTGTATGAGGAAGGCTTAGAAAGCCTGGACCATCAGGATGGGAGACTGGACTATGAGGGTTGGTTAGGGCTTTGTGTTTTGTTGCACTATAACATTTTGAATAAACTTAACTTAAGTGTTATTTGCAATTGAACTTAGCCATGGTCATGGCTGCCATGTGAAAAAAGCCTTTGAACTTAGCCTTGGTCATGGCTGCCATGTCTAATGTGCCTTTGAACTTAGCCATGGCCATGGCTGCTTATGCTATGTTCCCTTAAAGTTAGCCTTGGTCATGGCTGTTATATGTAATGAGTCATTGAATTTAGCCATTGACATGGCTGGCCATGTGTATTGTGCTTTTGAACTAAGCCATTGGCATGGCTGCCATGTGTTATTTGCCCTTGAGGTTAGCCATGGTCATGACTGCCATGTGTAATGTTCCTTTCAACTTAGCCATGGACATGGCTGCCATGTGTAATGTGCCTTTAAACTTAGCCATGGACATGGCTGCCATGTGTTATGTGCCCTTGAAGTTAGCCATGGACATGGCTGCCATGTGTTATGTGCCCTTGAACTTAGCCATGGTCATGGCTGCCATGTGTAATGTGCCTCTGAAGTTAGCCATTGACATGACTGTCATGTGTTATGTGCCCTTGAAGTTAGCCATGGTCATGACTGTCATATGTAATGTGCCTTTGAACTTAGCCATGGACATGACTGCCATGTGTTATGTGCCATTGAACGTGGCCATGGCTGAAAGAATACATCATGAGGGTGTGAGGGGATACTAGTCATGTGTGAGGGGATACTAGTCATGTGTGAGGGGATACTAGTCATGTGTGAGGGGATACTAGTCATGTGTGAGGGGATACTAGTCATGTGTGAGGGGATACTAGTCATGTGTGAGGGGATACTAGTCATGTGTGAGGGGATACTAGTCATGTGTGAGGGGATACTAGTCATGTGTGAGGGGATACTAGTCATGTGTGAGGGGATACTAGTCATGTGTGAGGGGATACTAGTCATGTGTGAGGGGATACTAGTCATGTGTGAGGGGATACTAGTCATGTGTGAGGGGATACTCGTCATGTCATATTTGTTATAAATGTCTAGGTAGATCAGTTACATTTGGTTGCATGCTTTCAGTGCAAGAAACACCACAGTGTATATGAGATAGAGGCTCCCAGCCTACAGCACACAGATGAGGATCCATACATTGTAAGTTTTCTATTCACTCTTTCAGTGCTGGAACCGAATTTTGAAGGCCTTTGCAAACAGTTTGGATCCAGATGAGATGCCACAAAACGTGGCGTCTCATCAGGATCCAAACTGTTTACTATTCTGATAGTATTCTTTGAAAAAAAAATCGAAGAAAATGCTAATTTTAGAAATTCAGCAGACAACATTTTTGCCGCTTTTAAATTTCCCAGCATACAAAGGGTTAACAGTGTGTACAAAAACCATATTTTCAAATCCAAAGATAATTAGTATAATGATGGATATTTAATATTCTTAAAATTATAATAATAGATATGTTTAGAATAGCTTACATTGATAAATACATGTAAACAAGTAAACTAAAATAATACTTTGCTGTAAGGTTCTTTGTTATAAACAAACACAGAGAACAATTCTTTAATTATACTATGTTCTTAATTTTCATTTGGGACCAAATATAGACATTGCTTTAGGATAAATAAGTCTGTGCTGATGAAATTAATAGTTATTGTCAATTATGACATTTTTATGTTATATAGGTGAACAAAATCATCAAACATATAACTAATTCTTTCAGCCTGTTAAAGATGGATTTCGATGGACAACTCCTAGGTAAAAACTTAGTATTTGATTTCATTCATCGTAGTTTTCTCAGAAAAACTTCTTTAAATTGTGCCTTTACAAGGATGATAAAAATATTAAATGTTTTAACTGACAAATTATTGATATGCCTAACAGAATATGTTCAGTAGCAACTGTTATATGACTAAAATACAGTTGAATACATTTGAAATTCCTAACATACAAACAAAATATAGTTATCAAAATGTGTTTGCCATCAGCTTTTTAAAGATGAATTAGTAGTAAAATATTTGTCTTTATATTGTTGAGAAGCATTAATCTGTTTTTGTCTGCTGTAATTCTTGCAACAGAAGTGTAGGTAGCAGAATATTATTCTTAAGTGTTAGCCATTGTATTTGGAAAACATTCACATTCATTTGCTCCAAATTATTAAGTTTTTCCCCGTTCTATAGTTATGGTCCTTTTATGGCTGCAACCCCACAGTATATTTTTATAAAATCTTCCAGATTTCCACTTAAGCTAATCTTTACCCAGCAGTATTTCATTAAACTTCTTGGAACAAATACTGATAATTTATTCCCGAAATGAGGGGTCAGGTCACATGACCATGCCTTACAAATGTTGTGGTGTTCAGGTTAAAGTGATGTGTTTGCAGCAAGCAAGGTCTGCTGTCCCATGTGTTCCTCAAGGCGGGCGTGTACTACTTCTCGGACCAGAACGCCCAAGAGGCCGCCGAGTACGTGGGAACCATCATTGTGAAGCCCAAACAGAAGGAACACTTTGTAGAGCTTACCACTAGTGGATTCAACCCTGGTATGACTTGCATGTCTACTTCTGTTACAACAACAACAATCTCTGCATTAACGAGTTTTTTCACTGGCAAATATATGTATTTTGTTGCTTTCAAATTTATGTCACTGAAGTTTCTAGTTGGACAACTTTGTTTCCTAACATTTGTAGACTCAATGCTGGTACGCCTTGGATATTTCTGCTAAAGTTATGAAATAAAAGTATGGGTTAAAATGGTTTGTCTTGTCAGTACAGTTGCATGTCTTTTAGAATTGCCAAAAAGACACTTAGTTGTTTGTTGTTGTATTATTTATTTATTTTTTTAGGGGGGGGGGGAAATCGCCAATCCCAAACACATTTATAATTTCTTTAAAGAAGACCCATTGGCAGTCAAAAATATGTCATATTTTTACTGATTTTGTTTGTTGCACATCACATGCTTATGTGTCTGTACAATTCAACACACTTAAGAACTATTTTCTTGTGTCAGATCTGGTGTACGCTCAAACTGGCGACCGTATCTGGTGGACATGGAATGGGCAGGCGTGTGTGAACCAGCCTACGCCACAGCTGTTTGCTATCATAGAGTCTGAGGCTTGTCTCAACCCAACATCACGCAAGATGTCCGCTAAAGACACTGAAGGTAGGAATCATGTGCCACTCATGATGTTTGACTCCATTTCCATAGTTTCAAGTGAAAGACTGGATTACTTATGGCAAATGATTGGGTATTTTCAACACAGAATTTGTGGTAAATTTCCCTAATATAACTTTTTTCCTTTCCTCTTTGTTTATTGTTAGAATCAGCGACAAAAGGCTGACAATCAATTTGTCTGTGATTAGGGCTTTTAAATAATTTTATTAAATCTTTACACTTAGATTAATTTAAAGTCTGAGGATGTTTTTGTCATTCAGATTAGAACAATCTTTAATGTTGGGCTTTGTTTTGGTTAAACTGTATGGTCATGGCGCCTGGTTAGGAACATTAAGCTTATACATTGCCCTGAAATATGGTGCTGTTTTTTGCAGACATGTTCCAGTACCTTGACGGAGAGTCTCTGACCCTTTGTACCAAGGTCGGCCTTGCCACCACCCACTTCTCCACTATAGGTGTCTACCAGTACCGTATAGCAGACAGCCCTGCTGAGTTCAACACATGTAGTGTGATTGTTAACCCTGGACCTAAGGTGGGTAACCTTGCAATATGTGTGATTGTTAACCCTGGACCTAGGGTGGGTTAGCTTGCAATATGCGTGATTGTTAACCCTGGATCTAAGGTGGGTTAGCTTGCAATATGTGTGATTGTTAACCCTGGACCTAAGGTGGGTTAGCTTGCAATATGTGTGATTGTTAACCCTGGACCTAAGGTGGGTTAGCTTGCATTATGCGTGATTGTTAACCCTGGACCTAGGGTGGGTTAGCTTGCAATATGTGTGATTGTAAACCCTGGACCTAGGGTGGCTTAGCTTGCAATATGTGTGATTGTTAAACCTGGACCTAGGGTGGGTTAGCTTGCAATATGTGTGATTGTAAATGCTGGACTTAAGGTAGGTAAGATGCAACCAAGTTTAACACATGTAGTTTCACTGCTATCCCTAGACCTATGGAAGGCTCCTAGTATTTCTAGGGAATTGGTATTCTGTAGTATCTGTAGTTATAGACCATATTTTTTGTTATCAAAACACATTGTAAAACAAACCCTGGCTTTCTTAAATAATTATGACGTTTCATGAGACGTCTCATGGCTACCTTATTTGTTTATTGTGTTATCGTGTTTCCCTGGTTACAGAACCACACCATCCACCTGACAGACAACGGGTTTGAGCCCAAGGTGATCACTGTGCGCCCGAATGACCGCGTCTGGTGGGTCTGGCAGGCAGGCAAGAAAACACACAACATACTTCAGGTATCTAGAGATGAGATAATCATCAATAAATGTGGGACTCGGGGGTTGTGCTGTAAATTGTAAGTTTCAGTGTGAAATAATTCTCCAACTTACTTTCATCTTTGTTTATTCTATAAATGCAAATTGTTATCTTGAAGTTTGAATGTCTTGTCCTGCTGAAATTGTTTTCTGTCTCAACAAGTATTTGGTACTTATTCATAACACAACCAGGTTATATTGGGAAAATTCAGGCTCAGTTGCCACTGTGCTGGAAGTTCATTTACATTAAACAAAATGTTGCTCAATCTCCATACTAACTTCCATCTGTTTATTTTTTGATAATGATGCCATCTCTGTTTATAACTAAGGCAAACAAATATGCAATATTTAGTTATTCTTCTGTATACAGGTGTCCCATCAGGGAGACCCCATCGAGGGCGGGTTCTGTAGCGGTGCCCCCCGGGACGCCCCCTCCGCCTTTGTGAACCAGTTCAGCAGCCCCGGGGTTTTTTACTTTCTCAGCCACGCCCTGCCAAAGATCTTTGGGGCAATTGTCGTCTCGACACAACCTCAGGTGTGGCTTGGTTGAAACTTTCTGAAGCCAAGAGATATTTTTGAAATAATTGATATCTTTTTAAACTAGTATTTAACAATTGACTTGAAATTGTTAATTTTAATTATTTAACCTATATAAGATATGCAATGTTGCATTTTGACCAATAATCACAGCTTCTTCATAATTTTAAAAGGGGCATGTGTGGAACGAATAATTATTCTGAAGACATAAGTGTTGTTTTTTTGCTATTAGACATCAATGGTCAGTTATCGTAACCAATTTTTTTTAAATTGTTGAGTTTAATTATGTCAGTCTTAAGAGTTTTATAGGTACTTGTTAACAGATTGTTATAATAGCAATTCTTTAAAATATTTGTCATGGATTAAAAACATGAGTATAACCTATATTTATAAATGCAAAGTGACTTAGAATCATATTATAAATATTGTTTCGTTTATGGACAACCATCAGTCTCAAAGCAAAGGCTTAAATAATAAAGTGTTTGAATAAATTTCATTGATAATTTTGAACATACTTGTATCACTTACATAGAGGATATTTGTTGGATTCGGTGGATTATCGATTTAAATTCACGAGTGATCATAGAAAATAATATTTTCACGAGTGGGGCAGCCACGAGTGAAAAAATATTTTTTCTATGATCACGAGTGATTAAAATCGACATTCCACCGAATCCAACCAATTTTCTTTTTATTTTATGCTTTTTTCACAGTTTATATAAATTGTTAAAGAGTTTAACGAAAGAACTTTGCTGGGATAATGACGTTATTTCGTCAAAAAAATGACGTCATTTCACAGTAAACAGTGAAAATTATCGATTATTTTCACTGATAATTTTCACTGTTTCAAACTGTGAAATTATCAGTTTAATTCACTGATATTTCTCTATAAACCACCGGATAGCATAAAATAAATAGCGTTAACATAGGGTTTACATAGGGTTTACATAGCGTTTAAAACATGCTGAGTAGTTATAAAGCCTGAATAATCTTGAGCAATATATTTGAACCATGATGATGGCAATTTTTGTATTATTAACTTTGTTTCATAATACAACAATTATCAAGAATATTCCAAACAGTATAGTTTTGCTATTTTAATTTGTAAGACTTTAAAAAAAAATATACTAAAAGCTGTGAAGGCAGCCCTTTAACTATGAGTCTTAATGTGAAGGCAGCCCTTTAACTATGAGCCTGCACTGTGTACAGGCAGCCCTTTTACTTTTAGCCTGCACTATGAAGGCAGCCCTTTAACTATCAGCCTGCAATTTGAAGGCAGCCCTTTAACTATGAGCCTGCACTATGAAGGCAGCCCTTTAACTATGAGCCTGCACTATGAAGGCAGCCTTTTAACTATGAGCCTGCACTATGAAGGCAGCCCTTTAACTATGAGCCTGCACTGTGAATGCAGCCCTTTAACTATGAGCCTGCACTGTGAATGCAGCCCTTTAACTATGAGCCTGCACTATGAAGGCAGCACTTTAACTATGAGCCTGCACTATGAAGGCAGCCTTTTAACTATGAGCCTGCACTATGAAGGCAGCACTTTAACTATGAGCCTGCACTATGAAGGCAGCCCTTTAACTATGAGCCTGCACTGTGAATACAGCCCTTTAACTATGAGCCTGCACTATGAAGGCAGCCCTTTAACTATCAGCCTGCACTGTGTACAGGTTCACGAAGTGCACGTTGGCGTGGAGATCAAACCCGACCCAGTAACCGTGAAGCTGAATGACATCGTCTGCTGGATATTCAAAAGCCTGCGCACGCATGACGTCCTGCGCGTGGACAGCATTGATCAGGTGGTCAGTAAGGACCTCGGCGACACCTCTGTTCCTCCAAGGCAAGTCTCACACTTTCTAGTGTAAAATAATAGGAGCCTTATTCTGAGGAAACTGGGCTTAATGCATGGGCGTCAAGTGTCCTCCCAGAATAGCCTGTGCAGTATGCACAGGCTAATCATGTACGACACATTCCGCTTTAAGTGGACTTTTGCTAAAAAGATAATTTCTGCAAAAGAAAAAGAAAATACAAACGAAAAGTGTCGTCCCTGATTAGTCTATGCGAACTGGACAGCCAAATATGGGACTTCACTTTACTGGACAGCCTAATATGGGACTTCACTTTACTGGACAGCCTAATATGGGACTTCACTTTACTGGACAGCCTAATATGGGACTTCACTTTACTGGACAGCCTAATATGGGACTTCACTTTACTGGACAGCCTAATATGGGACTTCACTTTACTGGACAGCCTAATATGGGACTTCACTTTACTGGACAGCCTAATATGGGACTTCACTTTACTGTACAGCCTAATATGGGACTTCACTTTACTGGACAGCCTAATATGGGACTTCACTTTACGCACTAAACAGCCTAATATGGAACTTCACTTTACCCACTGGACAGCCTAATATGGGACTTCACTTTACTGGCCAGCCTAATATGGGACTTCACTTTACTGGACAGCCTAATATGGGACTTCACTTTACTGGACAGCCTAATATGGGACTTCACTTTACTGGACAGCCTAATATGGGACTTCACTTTACTGGACAGCCTAATATGGGACTTCACTTTACGCACTGGACAGCCTAATATGGGACTTCACTTTACGCACTGGACAGCCTAATATGGGACTTCACTTTTCGCACTGGACAGCCTAATATGGGACTTCACTTTACGCACTGGACAGCCTAATATGGGACTTCACTTTACTGGACAGCCTAATATGGGACTTCACTTAACTGGACAGCCTAATATGGTACTTCACTTTACTGGACAGCCTAATATGGGACTTCACTTTACGCACTAAACAGCCTAATATGGAACTTCACTTTACCCACTGGACAGCCTAATATGGGACTTCACTTTACTGGACAGCCTAATATGGGACTTCACTTTACTGGACAGCCTAATATGGGACTTCACTTTACGCGTGCACATCTATTAAAACCTGTTTCTCCAAAGCAAGACTCATGTATACCATAGCCTTAAAAACTCTCTGTTGCTCAGTGATTAATTCTTACCCATTTTATCATGCAATAAAATAATAATAAAAATAATCTAAACATCATTTTATTGACTTTGTGTTAAGTTCAGACTTGAGTCCAAAATTGTGCTTTTAAGAAGAATTGTTTTTATACTTATTGTTATTAACTGTTTAATAGTTGTTAACTTAATATAAAACATTTTTGTCTATTTCATGTTATTTTAGACGGTGCATGAGTCGAGCAATAACAATGACAGGAGTCCAACATTTCTACAGCAAGTCATTTACCAAGGGAAAATCTGCTGAGAGTCAAAACGTACGTGACATTTTTCTGTGTATTCAATGTTGTTGTTGTTGTTTGACCACACTTTTTGACACAGATTAATTAACTGTTGCTGTTTTACGGTGATTTTTTTACTATTTTTGTTTTGTGTTGTTGTATGAGGACCTTTTAGTTAAAACCTATTTATTTTTTATCTCCATTGCATTGAAAGCCTAAGGCTTATTTGAAATGCTCTTAATCCATTTCCTGGCCCTAGAACCAGTACTTAGGTTCTATTGGGGAGATCTAAAGATTAACTGGTCCCCCGTTGAATATAACCGTTGACTATAATATACAACAGGTACAGGCTAATGTATCGGCGATTTTAATTGGATAACGCGAAGACCAATCGGGAGCGCTGACGTTAGAATGTTATGGTTCGCACGCGGGGTTTCCCAGATAATGTTGTTTTATTTTCTCTCTATCATTCCGTTGATAACTAGATCAAATACAAAGATTCACATGGTCACAAATCAAGAATTTCCACTTTTAAGTAACGCGAGGATATTATGTATCATGCAGTATTGAAGTTGCATATGTATTATAAATCTTATTTGACTAGAACGAGCTTTTATTCTTACCTGTCAGCTGTCAAAAAGTTCGGGAAATTACTTCCCCTGAACATGTTTCTAAAAATAACCGGTCCAATTTTGGACCGGTAAAATTAGCCTGTACCGATCCCTATATAGAGAGTATGCGATAGATAAGGGGAGGTAACCAATCTAATCTAAAGGAACCATATCCACTAAGCCACAGCGACCCTGTATGAGATCATTATGTTTATATTTATTCTGTAGATCTAATTTCTTTGGATAAACATGACTAAAATTGATTAACATTATCCACTTTGAAATCTATTAATTGATAAATTTTATCAAAATTGAAACCAAATAATGGATTAATAGACACAAAATTGTAGCTGATTCTACTATTAGATTGAAGTCTAGCCCATTACTAAACTTGCTGTGATTATTTTCATTTTGACATGTCCAGTTTGACAGCAAATACAGCGTATATGTTATGACAGCAAACATTTTGAGTTTCAATAAATCAATACAATCTCTGGGCATGTGTGCTGTTTCTCATTAGTCTGTGTCCTGCTGTTGTGCTGTGATGCAGCTAATTAGAAGGGTAAAGTGAATCTTAATGAAACAGTAGCAACAGTGGCTTAAAACCCAGCATGCTTTAAGTGGCAACATTTCACTTTATAGGCTTGTGATCCAGCTAATGCTATAAGTGGAAACATTTCACTTTATAGGCTTGGGATCCAGCTAATGCTTTAAGTGGCAACATTTCACTTTATAGGCTTGTGATCCAGCTAATGCTATAAGTGGCAACGTTTCACTTTATAGGCTTGTGATCCAGCTAATGCTTTTAGTGGCAACATTTCACTTTATAGGCTTGTGATCCAGCTAATGCTTTAAGTGGCAACATTTCACTTAATAGGCTTGTGATCCAGCTAATGCTTTAAGTGACAACATTTCACTTTATAGGCTTGTGATCCAGCTAATGCTATAAGTGGCAACATTTCACTTTATAGGCTTGTGATCCAGCTAATGCTTTAAGTGACAACATTTCACTTTATAGGCTTGTGATCCAGCTAATGCTATAAGTGGCAACATTTCACTTTATAGGCTTGTGATCCAGCTAATGCTATAAGTGGCAACATTTCACTTTATAGGCTTGTGATCCAGCTAATGCTATAAGTGGCAACATTTCACTTTATAGGCTTGTGATCCAGCTAATGCTATAAGTGGAGACATTTCACTTTATAAACATAGTAACAGTGGATTAAAATGTTACTGGCGGCATAAGACATTTCCCTGTTGTAAACCTAGGAACAGTGGCTTATAATTTTGCCAGTGGCATTAGAATTAAGACATTTCAATTTGTAAAGCTAGAAACAGTGACATATACTGTTGCCAGTTACATAAGATTAAGATATTTTTACTTTGTGAACCGAGGAACAGTGGCTCATTAGATTATCACATGTCTTTAACTGTAAACATAAGAATAGTGGCTTGAAAATATTTCATCACGTTGTAAACTTGCACTTTATAGACCTTGGATAGTGGCTTGAAAATATCACTAGCATTAGACTGAGACATACCTTGAACATATCACTAGCATTAGACTGAGACATACCTTGAACATATCACTTGCATTAGACTGAGACATACCTTGAACATATCACTAGCATTAGACTGAGACATACCTTGAACATATCACTAGCATTAGACTGAGACATACCTTGAACATATCACTAGCATTAGACTGAGACATACCTTGAACATATCACTTGCATTAGACTGAGACATACCTTGAACATATCACTTGCATTAGACTGAGACATACCTTGAACATATCACTAGCATTAGACTGAGACATACCTTGAACATATCACTAGCATTAGACTGAGACATACCTTGAACATATCACTAGCATTAGACTGAGACATACCTTGAACATATCACTAGCATTAGACTGAGACATACCTTGAACATATCACTAGCATTAGACTGAGACATACCTTGAATTTTTAAAATGTTGCTGAAATTAGACTAAGAATAGAAATTTTTACTTTGTAAACCCTAAAAACAGAGGTTTAAAATAACAACATCTTAAAATGCATCCAACTTTAGACTCTTACATGTTTATATCAGTTTAAGGAACTTAATACTTGCTTATGCTGACCACTTTATGGATGTTTTAATTTCCAGTTCAATATCAGCTTGTTGCCCGTCTGTAGATCTGCCATAGTCATTAGCACTTTTCTATGGAATTCTATGGAATTCCGTAGAAAATATTATGGAATTCTACGGAAATCGATGGAAATCCACGGAATTTGATGGAATTCCATCCACTTGCCAATTTTCCATCTGAAGTTGTTATGGAATTCCACGGAATTCCACGGAATCTCGACTAAAATTCCATGCATTTCCACGGAATGTATGGAAAACACCATGGAAAGTTGGACTTAGCCATTTTTTTCAACGGAAATCGTTATGGAAAATAACTTATACATTTTCTTGGATGGAAATCAACGGAAAATAACTTAGAAAATTTTTGCTGGTTTTCTGAAATGTATTTGTAGTTTAATACATGTATGAATTTATTTGCACTACATATTTTGTATTAAAAAGAATATGCAATTAATATTATTAGTTATTTTAGATAGTAAGGGCGGGCTATTCCTTAACTTATTCCGCCCTGTAATTAATGTACATTGACCCATTTATTTTGTAATTTTAGCTACACAGTAATAAAAGTATCCATGCAATTGAATATTCTTGGCTAAATGAGTTAAGGAGGAATCGAAAAAATATATCTGATGCATTGAGACCAAAGATTTTCACAAAAAGTCAACTGAATATTTATGTCATTCTCAGATACGGGGTGTTCAATCAGTCGCTTTCCACTGAGTTTGGAAATCTTGATGCATATTTTAGTCCGTTTAACTCAAAGCTGATGATCACATCTTGTAGAGTTGATACTGGCATTAAAGTGACTTCATTGCTGGAAGCAAAGAAGAAACACATAAACATCAGATAATATAAACATGTTTTTTTCCTATATTAACTCATAAAGCTCTGGTGATGCCTTCAGTTTTTATTCGCAAATTAAGTCCACCCTGATTAGACAGCTCCTCAAGAGCTGTCTAATCAGGGTTTACTTAATTTGCCTATGTGTATCCCAAAGAATAAACACTTTTTTCTTCGTTTCATGACAAAATAATGTGAAAACTGCATTATTATTTTTTACATTTTAGCTAATTAATATTATGAGGTGTACATTTTATAGCTAATTAAGATTATAAGGTATACGATTTTCTCACAATTTTCTGGGCTAAGCTCAAATTTTAATGTCAGAGAAATCAGTTTTTAAAACTCCTCTTTGAGTTAAAGATGTATTTTTATAAATGGCAGTTTTAAAATTTGAAAGCAATTCAAGCTAGATTACATAAGGTAATAGGATGGAGGGAATACACAGAAACAAACATTTAAGCAACACCCTAATGATCAAACTAAATCTCTTAGCCTCTCTGTTTTTGGTTTTGAATATCAGTGAAAGAGATCACTAGGTAAGATTTAGTTCTAAGAGTGTCAGATTTAGATCTGAAACCAGTAAATTCCTCCATATATCAAACTGCAACATTATAGGTCTTTATTCATATAAGAGCATGTTTACACTAGAACAGTAGTTGGATGCAGCTTATTAACATACCTTGAGTACTGTACTCTTTGAATGTGAGGAGCATTTCCAGGTAAAACACCACCGACTGTTTTCAGTTTTTTCCCTACTGCGAATACTTGCATGGTACGCTTATGTACAAGAAAATACTCTATTTCGAGAATGCTTCCATCTTCTAAGTCATCTGCTGTAGATGTAACTGCCCAGGTATATGAATTTCTTTTTCTGACTTTTGAGCAAAGTTTACTGTACACAGACAATCCACCACGGAATATTTTATTGGTCCTCAAGAACATGGATGGGCTATCACTTTTGACAATGTTGTGAAGTTTCAACTTTACTTTATCTGGGAACTGAAAGTTATCTGGCAATGCTGATGCTTTGTTAACAGAGCACTGGACAGCAGACAGGGCATTGTCTGTTACAGACTTTCCATGGTGCAAGTCCTCTACAAATGTCTTGACTTTGTCTGACACTGGCAAAGTAGAAATGTTCTCCACTCTTTTTTGAGATTGAAGAGCCCAAAACACTTGTTTGCAGACGCTGCCTGTTCCATGGATGGTTTTCTTGATCTCTCCATTGAATGACTCAAAGGAAAAACAGGACCAAGCCCACAAAGGTCCCCATTTTCGCACACAATCACACAGGTGCAGCAGATTGTGAATGTTCAGCCCAAGAACACTGCTGTCATATAGTGCATCTACAGTTTTCACGAAGACATTCAACAGGTGATCTGCTCTTTCAATATCTTCATTTGTGATTCCTTCACCTAGTAAAATGTAAATGGCTTCCACAATGAGGCTAAAGTGTTTGAGGTAGGTTTCTGGAAGTATCCCATTCAGGACTGGAAGGGAGTAGAAAAGCAACCAGGAACGGAGTTCAGATGCTTTCCAGTGTTGCAGTGTGTTAGACAGCTTTCTCGGTAGTCTCTTTATAACATAGGGAGGTGTCACCATCTTCATCATCTTGTCAACTTCCTTAATTTTACCACCAATGTAGTATGGTTTATCCACATTCTTGGTATCAAACCAGAGAGAAAGAAACTTTTTTGATATCCCTAGAAGTGAGCCATGCATGTAGTCAATAACAATGTTGTTATCTAGAGAGAAGTTTGGAAGGTAGTTCAGGACACTTTCTCCAGTGAAACCATTTACTTTTTTCCTGTCTTTTTGTGCTTTTTTTCCATCTGCTTGAATTCTTTCAGCTGTTCTGTACAACAGAGGCTCTTTTGTGTAAGGGAAAGAACGACAATGACCTTTGCCGCTTTTGACAACTTTTCCTGGATGCATGCAATAGACACAAGCATATTCGCCATTGTGCTGTGTCATATGCAAAACTGCAGCTCTAGCTTGCAAGTCCATTGTTCCAACTATCAACTGAGCCTTGCAATTTATCTCTTCTGTTCCGACATTCATTTGGAAACCGTTTGAATACAGGTGATTGAGTTCAGAAACAAGAGGTTTCAAGAACAATGTCATGTTTGGCTTCCCTAACCCTTGCCACATACCCCAAAGGACCATATTCTTTTTTCGAAATCTTTCATGCCTGGGAATTTCATTAATCAGGAGATATACTGGCCACAAGGAAACACCTGAACTTTTAAAGAGTGGTATGCCATCTGTAAACATTGTTAAGCTGATGTTGTTCCTATTGCTCAGAAAGCCTCCATCTTCACACAGTTTCTTGTATTCTGATCCATCAGTTACATCAGTAATTGTTAATGGCATTTCCCTATCATAAACTTCTTGAATAGAGTCCAGAATACCTTTTCTGTTGAGGATCTCCTTTAACTGTATTTCTACATTGCCACTACTGAAATAGGTCTGTGTTCTTTTAGATAATTTTATACCATTGCAGTTTGGGGTTGAGCACTGGTCATCATTATCCTCAAACACACTCTTACAGACATTGCAAAAGAAATAGTACTTCATGTAGTCTGCATCAAATCCTAATTTTTCTTTCAATTTTGAAGAATTTTTTTCTAGCAAGCTGTTATTTGGTATGTGAAGGTTAATTAACTTTATTAAGTGCTCTGTAGCTGTATCTGATAAATTGTGACGTGAAATAAATGCAGCTACTGCCAAGGTATGATCATATTTTGAGAGGTCTGATGAATACATTTCACCAGATGATGATTGTACAACATATAATGGGGCAGACTTTGTCGCCTGTGATGCTTGTTCATTTGCTTCACTTTTTGCACTCTCTGTTTCTGAGTCTGAACTTTCAGAACTCTCTGAAGATGATATATCAGATTGATCACTGGAAGCATCACTCGAAAGGTCCATATCACTACTTGTTTCTTCAGAGGGTCCCATTTCATTACTGGCTGCAGTTGCACTACTTTCCAATGTAGAGGCTTCAATCTCACAATGCTCTTGACATTCCTGCTCATGGCTCTCCTTTTTAACATTGAGTTTCTTTTGTCTGAAAGATAAGAATGCTGGAAGTTAATTTACAATTCATGAAACTCATCCCTTGCACCCCCTCCAAAAAGAGGTTTAAAAAGTTTTAACTCAATTAGCCCTGAACATTCAATTAAAAATAATATAACCCCATGAACATATTATATTAGCCAAAATATGGAAAGACATGGAATGTTCATTGTCTTTGTATTGAAAAAAGAAATTTTCCTCTGGTGATGTGTATAGCAAGAAATGTATACTTTGATCAGAATGCTGCTTTAGACCAACTGATCTAGCTATACTTATTGCTTAAGACAAATAACAGCATCACCAAGGCTTAAGGAGGTAAGAGTTAACAAATAACAACATTATCATTGTTCAAGTTTAAGGATCATGTCTTATGAAACAAGAGCTGTCTCCATAAGCACTCTGATGACAAATGCCCCTGATAAACGCTTTGATAGAAGTTATGAGCAATTTTTAAAGCCTAAACGCATTTTTCAAAACCTAAACGCGGAGCCTTAGTTCAAGGTCAAGGGGGTCAAAATTTGTGTGCATATCAAAAGGCCTTGTCCATATACACATGCATAACAAATATGAATATTACATCTGAAGCGACATAGAAGTTATGAGAGTTTTTCCAACCTAAGCGCAAAGTGTGACGGACTGACGGATAGACAGACGGACAGTGAGATCAATATGTGATAATGCCCTTCTTTAGGGGTATACTATATGCCCTCTTTCGGGGGCATAAAAATATTACTCTCCTTGTAAAAATCATCTGTACCCGCCAAATGAGAAATTATTTCCATTTAAAGCTTGTTACTTCCCTTGGATTTGTTTTTTTGACCTTTGACCTTTAAGGATGACCTTGAATTTTCACCACTGAAAATGTGCAGCTCCATGAGATATACATAAATGCCAAATATCAAGTTGCTATCTTCGATATTACAAAAGTTATGGCCAATAAAGTTTTCCGACGGACGGACTGACTGAGGGACAGTTCAACTGCTATATGCCATACTACCGGGGGCATAAAAGAATTGACCCTTTTTTTCCATGAGGGGCAGGGGCCTGACCTTTTACTTCGAGGAAAGAAATTTCACTGTATTTTAGCCAAATGAGGAATAAAATATGTATGGTAAAGTCAAAGTTTAAGCAAATTCTGCATGTCTTTAAGGACTTTGTGTACAGAGATTATCTGAGGGGCTTTTCTCTCAGGGGAAGTGGCATTTGACAGGCTAGTGACAGAGAGGGAAAAAAGCCCCAACAATGGTGCTATTCAATTTACATTTTTTTTAGCAACAATTTTTTGTTGCTATATTTTTACCCATATATATGGATTAGGAAGTCTGTGCAAGTTCTATTCAGATCAAGCATATGGTTCCTGAAGAGAAGTTGGTGTAAAGGTGAACAGATAACTGACAGACAGGCATTTTTAAGATGGATAGTGTTTGCAATAGTTCACACCCAGAAAAGCTCAGGTGAGATGAAACTACCTGTCTTGTTTTGAATCTGCAAGAGCACATGAGTAAGTGTTAAACTTTTCAGAGCTTCTTACGAACAGAATTTGAGAGCTCAGTGAAAAACAATGCCTAACCCTTCTGGATTTTGGGCATAGTTTAGGGCTGAGCTATTGACTTTATAAAGCCAAGTCTGCGGTTTTCTGTTTTTCTTTTATTACCGTTGCTATAATCTATGTAAATAGAATTTAATAAAATTAAGTTCTTTTTTTGTTTCTGAAGTTTTTTCATAACTAAAACAAGTAAGAGGTGTTTTAAATAGAGTATAAAAAATACCTGAAATGTGTACGCCTTGGAACAGGAACTGAAGAATCGTAGTCATACAGTTTGTATCGCTTGACAGGTACCTCATCTAATAAGAAAAGAAGTGTATAATAAAGTGTCATACTGTTCATAAAAGTGATTATGTCAATGCATGGTTTGATACATATCGTATACATAAATTATAGCTTTAGATGTCTTATTTGAAAGATGTTCTTGCCACTCATTAATTTATGTATCATATTTATCCTCCAGCGTGAAATTGATATCAAAATATGCGTCATTTTTGTTAAGTTTCAGGAATTCCCTGTCGAATGATACCAAAAAACGTCACAACCACTGTGCTTTAAAAGACTCTTATTGCAGGTTATATAGATCATTGTAAAATTTATAAGCCTCTAGGGCGGGGCACAGGTGGTTAGCGTGTGGCTATGATATTAATTAGTGAAAGTATCATTTTGATTGATAAATAATCATATTAAAAAGAAAAATCTATTTTTCTGACAAAAAAAATTACTATCAAATATAAATATAACAAAGTATCCAACTCAAAATCATCCGAAAACGGGGAGCATCACTTTGAACAGCCATAACTTCATCAATTGAGCAGCGATTTTCACAATCTCTTCATACCTTGTTATGTAAACATGTATATTTAATAGTGATTTTTTTTTTTTTTAAAGATGATTGTTCGTTATAATATGATTATTTATCAATCAAAAAGATGTTTTCACTAATTTATATCATAGCCACATGCAAGCAACCTGTGGACCAGGGCAATTGCTGGTAAGAGGGTCATGACTTTAACAAACTTGGTTGTAGATAAGCAGATGATGTTACATACTGAATATCTGACAACTTGGACATTTCCTTTTGCCACCCCAGCTGCAGATGGGATGCAGTGATTTAATGTGAATGTTTTCTGTACATTTGAATCATGCTATAAAGTGTATATAACATATTTTTAACTTCATACTTACAGCTGATGTTGTGCACAGACAATAGATGTGATTTTAATGTCTGTTTTCTGCTTAAGATGCGTCTGCATTGTGGAGCCGGGCATGCCCACTCTTTATCTGACTGTTTACAGGCTAAGACAGAATTTTCCTCTATTACACTGGAAAGAAAAAAGTAAATTAAATTGTCATTTTTATACAATGATAATGTCGTTAATGATTCCGAACTGACAACCTTACTGTACATGACTAGTCCAAATAATTAGAAGTAAGACGTAATGTACTGATTACGTCTAAACGGTAAACGTCGTTTTCCTGAAGCAAATTGATTTCAAATTAAATTTGAGTTTTCCTTGTTTAATATTTGCTAACACACAAAATTATCATTATTTAAACACAATGATGACAATTACCCCTTAAAAGTGTGAACATTATGTCAGAATATCACTTTTTGTAGATTATGAAAATAGATACAGTATTAACAAAACCCAAAGTGTATTCGTTTTTTACTCAGTGTTTCAGATTGGATCGGCCCTTAGGATTTTGTCTGATAAAACTTCAAATTGACCGAATAAATTAATTTCAATCGGACGATCTTGCCGACAAATGAACCGTTGGACAGACAATTTGACTGGTACATTTCTGTAGCAATAAGTCTTTTGGACGATAAAATCTTGCAGTATCTTGTTTATTTTGTCTACAATACAGGTGCCTTAAAAACATAGACATGATTGGCAATCATAAAGACGCTTCGGAATTAATGTTCGGAATACTTTGCCTTTTATCATACACAGTCGTTCATGTCAGGTGGTCGCTCGCTTAAGAAATAGTTTTCATTAATCTGGCTTTCGGAAACTAAATTTTGAAGGGATTTTAGAGGGATTGTTCTTTTCACTGTTAAAACTTTCAAGTTGCAAGCGACATTACCTGATATATGGGATGGATATTCGTGGAAGTGAACAGTGCGAAATCTAACAAATTAATGAGGGGGGCAATTGATTTGTGCACATGCACATTTTGCAAGTTTAATTATTTCATTCGAAACTAGAGTAAATCGTATTCATATTTACTGCTGGGGAATGTGTTGCGCGTGTAAACTTTTGTGTGCGTAAATACATGACCATAATGACGTCATTTTGTCGCTTAGTTAAACTACTGCATATGTTTATACAATGCGCGTGTTCTCATTGGTTTCTATTGATGTTAATTCACCGCTTAACTCTGCCTACAAGGCTGTGCATTTACTGCGTTTGCAGAGCAGAGAAGTATCAAAATTGTCGGCAAAATGACGATTGCTTTCATCTTTTGATCTAAGCCTTTATTGTTTGGAATGAATGCCCATGTATGCTAGTTGACTGGAGAAGCTTTAACAGCAGTCAATCTATTGCTCTGATTATGAACTGATATCGCAACAAACGTCATCAGTGACTTTATGACATGTTTTTGTTTTCGTTCATTATAATATTATGTTATGAAGCTTAGCAACTACTGACAAATGTTCACTTTATCACTTTAAATATTACATGTAAAAAATGAATGTTGTGCAATTCTTTCATTTCCCCATACTCCAAAATATGTATTATTGGGAAAAACATCACCAAACTGCTTTAACCACAGCCTTTTAAACACCCCTAAACTTAAGTGTTATTTGAAGTGATATGTTATTGAATAAGTATTAAGCTGTTTTCTATCAATTTTACATAAAAAACTGTCCGAAAGTTTTTTTAGAGATTTAGAACAAATGTCCAGAAAAGAATTGACAATTTAGGACACCTGTGTCCTGAGGAAAGTGGGAGCAATCTGAAACACTGGTTACTCTTAATTATAGAATTATTTCGAACGAAAATATACTTTATTCGCGTACAAAACTTTGGGGCGAAAAATAAGGCGGAATGGGAACAGAAAGTATTGTTTTCGGGCGGACTAGAGGCAGAAATTGATTTCCCAAAAAGACCATGTCTTTTGATTTTTTCCAGGCCTAACTCATTAGCAATTCCGGGCGCAAATAAGACTCTGGCGGAATTAAATACTTATACATTTCTCTGGGGCAGAATGTTGGACTTTGAAAACTATTGATTAAGAATTTCAAAATGGGACTTTTAAGATAATAATTAAATAAAAGCGCTGAGGCACTGTAGGTGTTCGCTGTTGTATAAGTTTAGATGAAACTCAGTGTTAAAAATTATGTTATAGCTTTTTTATATTGCAAGTTTTAAATGAACACAACCCATTTAAATGTATAAAAAGTGTGTCTTAAAACACAGGTCGAAATGTGTTTTTTTTGTAAATCATTAATGGAAAATATAATTTAAGCTTCATTTTGGGAAAACAGGGCTTAATGCATATGCATAAATGTCATCCCAGTATCAGAGACTCTCTTTAAACAAAAAGCATTATAAAATCAGAAATGTCGTCCTTGATAAGCTTGTGTGCATTGCACAGGCTAATCAGTGTGCACAGGCTAATCTTATGTGACATGCATTAAGCCCCGTTTTCCCTGAAAGCAGCCAATAGTTAAGTGCATACTGATTTGCAAAACTTGCTCTGTCACATTAGTGTGAGCCATCACTCACACTAATTAAAACAGAGTTCTTATATCAGTTTCTAAATGGTTATTGTAGGAAACATTTGCCATACTCAAGGAAAACAACATATATATTCATTTCATACAATAGTTAACCCATGCAAAAAAGGCTGAAATAAGCTTAAAATGACACAAATTTAAGACTGGAATGACTCTGAAAAAATAGGACTGATCCACAAATTTAGCTGCAAGTTGACTCCTCAATATGTGGAGGAAAATAATTAACTTAGATAAAAACTGTTCTGGATGAAATTTATATATATTTTGGCTCAGGCTTATTTTTATAACACCTTATTATTTAATTACTTTGTTATGATAATTTACCTTTCAACATTTTAAGTACATGTAAATCTACTATGCATTTAAATTATCTTTGACTTACTGAAGGTCTTTGAGTTAATTTGATTAAGAAGCCTGTATGCAAGTTGATAATTGTTGTAAAATAAAGTGGCTGTATCTTAAAGAATTCAAGGGTAATAGGATATCCTACAGCCTATACCACAACCACTGGTGTCACTGTATGAGTCAGAAATTTGAAAAAGAGCGGTTGTTAGCTAGACAGTGTTACTGGCTTGAAAATTTGAAATGCAGTTTCAAAGCAATGATTGGACTTTTTTAATTTGAAGTTTTAATCATGTGATGAATTAATCTTACTTTGAAGAACATTCTGAAATAATTAAGTAAAATGTGGAAGTCAACATTCAGTGTGTAAAAAAGGCTGAAAAGAGTGATTCAGTGAGTTATGATGGAACTTTTTATAATGCTCTTAACTACTCAACACAGGTTTGTTCTTATATTTACTTTGTATTGTTTTCTTATAATGCTGTGTTTATTATAGTTAATATTGTTTTACAGTATTATCTGTTTTGGCTGGTGATTTACCTATAACATTTAAAATGAATGCTCAAGCCAGTTATCTTTGCGGTAATTTAACATTATATTAAAGACATAATGCAGTAAAAGGTGTCTATATCTTATTGAATGTTTTTTGCCATATCAAGATTTTTGTCATTTGTGAAATAGAAATTAAGTCTTTTACAGTACACTCCACGCGTTTTCCCCAATTTCCCTCCACACGCCGCGTGCAGTAACGCCAAGGGAGATTAATTAAGAAAATTTTGCGAAGCGCGGCGTTTGCATAATATAACTGTTTCAATAATTACTATACTAAAATACCATAACAATAAAGATTATTTTTGGAGGAAATATACAATTATTGGCGATGAAATTGTGTTAAAAAATACCAAAGAAACTTTTAACCGAAATCAACATAATTCAGTGTTCTCTGCACTACAAAGTTTGTATAAAAAAATCAATACACGCACGCTTTCCAAGCTTTTCACGAATAAACCTTGAACTTGTACATTGCAGCATATTTTTCCCGCTCTTTTGTCGGGAAATATACATGATGACTGTATATTGGAAGCACTTGTAAATGTTGTGTTAACATTAAAAATCGGAAGCGCGTTTCGGATTACAAACAATTATTCTCATTTATAAATTAAACGGAACATTTATTTTGGTGTTATATGTGTTATGAATTAAATATTAATTAGTCATAACGCTTTACATGAGGTATATTCATTCATATTGTCGACGTACCTGTGAATAAAAACATATATGAATTGTTTATACAATTATCTTTATTTTTATAAGCCACAGTATTTTAACAATTTTAAATGACAATGTTTTTATTTTTTGGCATGCTCGGCAGTAGCACACTGCTAATGCGGTGTTAAGCAGCCGCCGCTGATAAGAACAGAAATTGTCTGCATTTACCGACTAGGCTAAAGAATTACATGCCCCGGGAATGGCGCGTTTTACCTCGCTTTCAAACTCCGCATAAACACTCGCTAGCAGGAAAAAAAGCGGAGTGAGCGCATTTTTTGGGGAAAACGCGTGGAGTGTACTGTAGCACATTCAGAGGTCCAGATAATGTTTTTGTATTCCTTAAATTTAATTAGTGAATGTTTCAGTGAACCAACACGCATTACTGTTGATTTTGGGGTATTTAGTTTTAAGACAGATAATTTCACTTAAGTCTTTTATTGCGTTTATTAAAGCAGTGAATGAGTTAATTGTTCCATCAATTGTGTATGTATGTTGTGTCATCTGCAAAAAGGTTTGTTTTATGATTGATTGTATCTGGAAATAAATAAAAATCACAAAACAACATGAAAACAAAATGCAACTGTCAAAGTTTTTTTTTAGATTTTGTGACCACTTAATGTCCGTCAATCCATCAGCAGCTTAAGGAGCTATGTATATACTGGAGTAGTTCGTAATACCCCTCCTTCAAAATCATTCGCAAATTCTCCTGTTATTTCTGCCCAGAAATAAATTCCATCCCAGTCTAGTTACTGCTCAGAAATCTTTTCCGCATCATGTGTATATTTCGCCCTAAATTCTATCCCATTTCCGCCTAATGTTTCCAAGTAGAAATTATTCTATCTTGTAATCACTGTATTTAATATATATAATGGATGGAATCAACAATTTTCCAGGCGCAACTGTCTTAAATTCCGTCTCAATTCCAGGCTGAACATTTCGTTCAGGTATGCAGGTTCTAATCTTATGCTAAAATCAGTGAACAAAAAGGGCTACGTATTATACTTCTTTCTGAAATTCACAAATAAGCGTAACATAATTTATTACATTAAGAAATAGAAAAAGTATTATAATTCTTTCTGAAATGCTCAAATTAGCATAACACAATTGATTATATTAAGAAATACACAAAGTAAAACACTACTTGCTTACCTCTCTTCGTGTGGATGATCCATAGTTTATTTTCTTTACCAGTTCTTCCTACGACACCATGAATGTCTAGAAATATTGCTTTTCATAAAAGCAGTCACAAGTGTCGCTATTTCCCTTCCCGAGTAATTCACCAGCATTATACCTGACCACATGATAGTGTTAAGTTAATTGGCTTTATTAATTAGTTCAAGATAGCGGGTTATGTTTACAGTAAGGCTCTCTCCTTAGTTTAATCCGACAACAAATTGTCACTGCTATATCTCTTTGAAATAATACAGACACCATATTCTTCAGAAATTCTCAGTTTTTAGGGATTTTAGGGCCAGTTGTATTAAGACCAGCAATAAGTGAACAACTAAATATTAAGTGTAAAAGTAAAAACTGCTTACTTTGGATATTATGAAACTTGTGTTAAAATAAAAATAAAATACAATCTAAAATATTAATAAAGTGTTGTGTTATTAACCCATTCAAGCCTAGTGGACTCTAACATTCTTCTCAATTGGATCAATTTACTTCCAAAATTAGGGATGTCTAGTATATTTATTTCTATATTTAGAATATTTCTTACAGAAATTTCTTTAAGCAAACAGCGCAGACCCTGATGAGACGCTGCATCATGCAGCGTCTCATCTGGGTCTGCACGCATTAAACAGTGCAGACCCTGATGAGACGTTGCATCATGCAGTGTCTCATCTGGGTCTGCACGCATTAAACAGTGCAGACCCTGATGAGACGCTGCATCATGCAGCGTCTCATCTTGGTCTGCACTATTTGCCAAGGCCTTTTTTCTAGACGCTAGGCATAAATGGGTTATTGAACTCAATGACTAGTGATTAAATTGTATACAGTTTTAACAGTTATTCTTATAGATCACACATCTTGGCTGCCTCAGTACCAAATTAAAGGAGGTAGTGTCAGGCTGCATTTCGGCAGACTTTTCAAGTTTTGAAGGCTGTTTCTCATTTAAACAAAATTTAAGATGTCTTCAAATATATATGCTCTTTTTATTTGGTACAAAGACGATCCAATCACAGGAAATGTTATGAATATTTCCGCTGTAACTGAACCTAGAAAGGAATACACCGATTACAGAGTAGGAGATGTAGTTAAGGCGAGATGTGGGTCATTTGGTGTTGTACCCGCCATTATCGGAAAGATCGGAGGTAAATCGATATTTAATGTTAAATGCAACTGCCAAACAAACATTATTATATTATTAAAAACATTTGTTATTATATTTTGTATTATTATAAATTTACAAAAACAAATACCAGTTTACATTAAGCTTGATTTTTCCTGTATAATTTTATTAGATAAAGCTGAGAAGAAAGATCTGGAGAAGCTCTTGAGCATGCCTCAGATGTTTTCTACCCTCATAGACAGCTTTATACCTGAGATTCTTGTCATGAAAAATGTAAGTTAAATAATGCAGTTTGATTTAACAATGGAATAAATATGTGGAAAGAGGTACTTTGGGTTTAAAGGAATTCTTATGTGCCACATGTTTGTATGGCTTGTTCCAGGGTTTGGCATTAACTTTATGAGAACTAGATCAGCACTGGCAAAATTGGTTAAAAAGAGGACTGCTTAGAAAATATTTACTAGACCAGTCAGGCTAATAAGGCACACAAACTACTTTTAAACCCGACCCGTTCCTAACCTGGGAATGTCTATCTCTATAGAGTATATGTCAAATTCTGCATACAATAGTACATAAAGAATCTGATAATTTGATATTTGTCAAGAAAGAAGATACTCTAGTCAACAATAGTAACTCTTAATAACATGGCAATACCAAACTTCATTAACAGGGTTCCATTAGGACCAAATAGTACATTATTATTTATATTACTATTATTATTATTATTATAAGCACAGCGTTTTTGGAGAAAACCCGAGGAATTGTCAAAGCCAGCTCGCTGTCCAACGTTCGCATCGTGCTAAAACCTTAACATTTTGTTAAGGTTTTGAACGATGGCTCTAAAATCAAATTGCTTACACTTACACCTTGATGAGTTCTACACACCACACCTATTTTTGGGTCACTAGGTCAAAGGTCAAGGTCACATTTATTCAAAACTGCATCAGAAGCAGAGCGTGGCATCCGTTATGCGGTGCTCTTGTTATTATTATATAATTATGACCTATTCATATATATACTATTTCTCATAGGTCTGAATATGATTACAGGAAGGAAATGGATTGCCAAAAATGAGCTCTGAGGAGACAGCATCAAGCTCTGACAATTTAGAGGAGACAGTATCAAAGGTAAACCTTTAGTTCTGTTTTGTTGATAAGCAGCAATTTTTGCTAACTCTTGGCCAAGTAAATGCCCTATTATAATTAGAGAGTAATTTTAGGAGAGATCAGATACACAAATCTGCTTTCTTCTTTGACTGTTGGTTATCACAGTAGATAGCATTGACATAGTACAATAGACTCATTTTAATGCCTGTTAATCATGGTATGTTTGAATTTTCATTTTTCATAAAGGCCCTTTGGCCTTCTTTTGAAAATAAAGTAAACCTGATTAGACAACTCCCATATGAGCTGGCTAATTAGGGTTTCCTTTTTCTGCTTATGTCAGTCCCAAAATTATGCAATTTTGTATCTGCTATAATAAAAAAATCAATCAAATAGCAATTATTATTTTGACAATTTAGCTTATTGATATTCATGAGGTATCAATATTGTCTTAATATTTTCAGGGCTAAGTGAATTAGGGAAAACTTCCAACAAATTATATTGATGCTCTGAATATTGATGTTAAATGGCACTTTAAATCTCACAGACATGTTTCATAATGTGGTTGCAGGCAGCAGATGCAAACAATCAGAAACAAACAGGCAATGGATCAAAGGAAGTGAAGGTAGTTTTCATGTTTATTCAAAAGTATTAACATAATGTATGCCTTGAATTTTTAAGGCCTGCACCTGATTTCAGGCTTTGGAATCAATCTTTACTTTTCCCATATGTAACTCTATTGTTTTGAAAAAGCTGTTTTCAGTTTGCACTTGCTCAAGATTAACCACAGTGTTTTAACAGTTGCTTTAATGAATAAGGCTTTTTCAATTTCGGACAAACAATTCCTGTAATAGATAGTGTAAAGAATACTTATGTCCCCTAGTCATACTGGAGAGCGTGTTGTATCTGCCTGATTGTTGTTCGTTGATTGGTTAGTTAGCAAAATTAACGTTGATCTTAACTTTTGATTAAGTACATCTGCATTTTTGGCATGTACATCTTAATGTACGGCATGCATATGTTGATCTTAACTGTGAGTGGTGACATGTTTAGTTCATTATTTGAAATAATGTTTTAAAGTGGCTTGGAGGACAAAGTGGTGTCATACAAACACATCTATTTAAAACGGAAAAACAATAGAAGCGTTAAAATAACATTTCAGAATCCAACTGTTGTGAAACCAAAGGCTGTGCGACGGAAACTTTCGATAGTCCCTTATGAAGTGAGAAATCCAAAGGTAATAAACATTTATATTTTTCTGTGTGATTACCAGAGGCATTAAATCAAGACAGCAAAAAAAGTAGGATTTTCAAAACTGCTATTCAACTAAAGGAAAATCGCCCTTATTAAAAAAGTAAATAAGGTTTTAAATGAAATTTCTTACTGGTTAAGAAAGTATCATAAGACAGTTGAATATGCTATGTATTATTTGACTGCCTGAAGTTATTAAGAATGGTGCATTGAAGCTATATGTATAATACACCAAACTGCCTTGCCTGTAACAATATAAAGGGCAGTGGAACTCTTCTTTTTATGGGTAAAACAAACCATGTGCATTTCAGATTTCCAAAACTAAACAAACTGAAGAATCTTGTCAATGACATATTTCAAAACAGTGAGATATGATTAATTTTCTTCTCGTTCAAACCAGGTGCTCCAATCTGATGCTGAAGACAGAGCATTGGCCAGCTTCCATGTGCAAATGGAGATTGAACAGACTGAAATTGATCAATCTGAAAAGTAAGCTGTTGTAGGGCAAACAATAAAAAATTATGCTGAAGTAGGGCAGGGGTTGCAAAATCTAGTTTTAATGAACTGTCTGTTTATGCAAAGTCATGCTGTGCACTTGTCCGTACAATAGTTATATAGTAAATGTCAGTATTATTTCACTTGTCTATACAAGCTTTGGGACTAGCTGGGCAACATGGACAATTGATTTCGCAACCCCTGTCTGAAGGTGTCAATAAGAACAATAAATTATCCTTCTTGAATTTTATATCATAATGCAGGGCTTATTTTTCTTTCTTTGTTAATGGCTGCTTCCCCTCAGAAAATTTCATTTAAAAGGCCGCTTCCCATCAGAAAGTTTCTTAAAATTATGCAGATTTCTCCAATCCCCTTTTGGTAAATATATTGTAACATTTCTTCCCAATGGAAAGGCCAGCTACCCCTTGTAGTGAAAATGATACATTATAAACTATAACTGTAAAATTGACAACTAAAATCTTTAATGGTGGAAAATATAAGACCTTGTACATCAATCCCGGCTCATTATAGCAATGGCCTTGTCTGATTGTCTATGTTAAACTCTAACATTGCATTAAACTGTTGATTTATTATATGAACAATATTACACATTTCTTTTGACTTTCTAACCATACCAATATAATGACCTTTAATGCATTCGGCCCATGAGACAACCCGAGTCGTCTTTTGCAAATAAAGTCTACACTGAATAGAATTAGGGTAGACTTAATTTGCATATATGTACATTAAGAATAAACATTTTCTTCGAGTCAAGATAAAATTTGTGAAAATAGCTTGATTGGTTTTGCGCATCAGGTAACATGTTCTTTTAAAAACATCTAGGATAATGGGTTAATTGTTAAATTTAAGGTCACATCAAAGATAAAAAGAGGAGGCATTATGTGATTTACAAAGGCTTATCCCTGATTTTCAGTTGAAAAAAAACTTAAACCAAAACATCTCGATATTATGTGCTTTCTTTCAGCAGTCAGTCATCTTCTCAGCTTCTGGGAGACAGTTTAAAGTTGTTAAACTCAACAGGAATGACGCCAAGGAAATCGCCAAGACAAAATAATAAATCAAGCTCCTCCAAGCCTCAAAACCACGAAACAGTTATAAAGCAACTGGAAGCAGATAACAAAGCCCTTCAGTCAAGGGTTGAGAGACTAGAAGGAGACAACCAGGACCTCCAGTCAAGGGTGGGCTATCTGGAATACCAGGCAGGCATACTTTGGAGTGAGTTAGAGGTATGGGTCAATTATGCATTTAAAGGTCTTCTTTTCTTTCTAAAATGTATTCTTTTAATGTTTGCTCTCAATTCCATATTAGCACATTGATTTTAGCACACTTGAAAACAAGCACATGCATAGGAAAATTTAAGTATACTTCAATTTAATAGCTCTTACACAGTACAGTAGCTGTCTGATCAGGATAGACTTCATTTTCAAAAGGTGACTACTCAATGGGTAGACAATATTATTAATAACGTCTGCCTCAAAATGACTGAATCACAAATGTGGTGTGCTGATACAACCGAGACCTAATATTGCCTAAAAATATGTTTGTTTCGGAGAACCCAACCCTACCCAGCAAAACACCCTGACCCCAAGTGTGTTTTTTTCATGATTTTTTTTTAATGTAGGAAAATATCAAAAACATAATTTTTGTATAGACATGTTCATTTTCATATGTTCGATGAGTGTATAAAGCTGATATCCACCTTTAAGAGTAAATATTGGACAGTTATATAGTTTGTATTGAAAACTTTTCAAAGCAACAACAATAAAAATAACATGCAGACTGACCCTACCTACAAAATTTTTTAGTTCCCAGAAACAGACATATTTTCCATGCCTAATTGTCTTTGCATCAGCCAAGAGCAACCATTTTCCTTTTTGGGAGTGCAAAACAACTGTTGACTGGTTCTATTAGACATTTTGCAGTGTGGGAAAGTTAGGTTTTACATTGGTAATGAAAAGTGTTGCACTTGAATTGAAATAGGTATAAAAGCATTACAAACTTTGATGTATTTTTTTTTCTCAAGCAAATGAAGTTACACAGCACTCAGATTCATGCATTGAGGAGCCCAGCTCCAACATTTAGCCCGAGGGGAGTGCTGAGCCAATTCGAATCTAGCTGTACTTCAGCATTCTCCAAGCCTGATAGTCAAGAGGACGAACAATCAGTTGGAAAAGAAGAAGAAACTTCAGCCACAAGCAAAGTACGCAAATGTGATTAATAGGATAATTCTGAAGCTTGTTATGCTTGAATTGCACAACTTTCATGCATAGTCTATTAAAAATGTTTGTTTTTTTAAATTACATTTACATAAAACAAATGCTGAAATTGTCATTATTAAATTAAAATCATAACTAAGGGCAAATCCTATCAAATGGTATTTAAGCATGGCTAAAAGTTAGAAAGGTTGAAAAAGCCTGAAAAAAAACCTGGGGGCCAGGTTGGTTTTGTTCTGGCAACTATGAAAATGTTTACACACAAAGAAGACCATGATTAGAAAAAAAATGGCTAAACATGTGTTGTTTTTGTTGTTTTCAGATCTCTGAAAAAGAACCGAGCTACAATGGTTATGTGAAGGTAAGCATGATGGCTGTTTTAACACATTCAGCCTTTTTTTTTGTTTTGTTTTTTAACTTTGACATCATCTTAATATACATTACCTAAAAATGCTAACATGACTTTTGCCATTTTCCTAATTTTTTATCTTGGCACGAAGAAAATCAATTATTCTTTGGGTACTCTTAGGCAAAATAAGTATATCTTGACTAGACAGCTCCTGAGCAGCTGTCTAATCAGGGTATACTTTATTAGCAAAAGGCAACTCTAGGCGTCACCACTGCTGAATGAGTTAATGGTATACAAGAGTGTATCACTATTGAGGTATTAAAAAAAAATTACTTTGAGTGTTATTTAAGTAAAAATGTATGACTTGTTCTGGACAGAAAGTGTAGTTAGCCTAAATTTAAATACAGTTAATAGCAAATGATCTGTTCAGACTGATAAGCATACAGTACTTTCTCTGTAAGGAAATAGGTCCCTTGCCCAAGCCTTTGCACGACTGCTCATTTTTCTCATCTCTTAACATTGAAGAGATTTCCTTGCAATACTTGTGGTACATAAAAAATGGCATTTACAATACAATTTCAGAGCCAAATTTTGGAATTATTAGATGAATGCAAAGACTTCAAGAAAGGAACGGCGATGGTCTTTCGAAAAATCTTTACAGAGGAGGAGATAAGGGGGAGAAGCCTCTCAGGGGGCATTTCAAAGGACGGAACGAGGCGACCAGCACTAGAAGACCAGAAGAAGATTATCTTTTTGGAAGGTACACAAACTTGTTTTTGGTAAAGATATCTTATGTTGTTCATTTTGTTTTTACAAAGGTTTATCCAGTTTTTCAGATTTATCCAGTAACATAACAATTATGCCATTTTGCTCTTTTTTCACACCAATTTTTTCTAAGCTTTTATATTTCTCTCTAGGGCTGTCACGATACGCCGTGAGCGTATCGTGGTATATCGTGATGCGGCAACACTGTATCGCAATATTTAACAAAATGTTGATCTGTGAAAAAGAACAGCAGAATTACATGTTTTACAACTTAATTAGACTCTCATAATCGGAAAACATTGGTATCATGGTATGACTAGAGACTGTAATGAATAAGAACAATCATTTTCTTACTATAACCTGACAAAAGGTGATCAACACAACTTAATCAATTTGATAGACCTTCAAACGATTATTATATAGAAATATGTTATGTATTTATCCTCTTAATTCATATAAGAATAATTAGATTTAAAAAACTGGTGCAACAACGCCGTACCGCGGTGCGATTTTTTAACAACATGCATAGCGATATACCAATTTACCGGTGAATCGTAACAGCCCTATTTCTCTCCCAGAAAGTTGGTGAATAATTAATGATGATGTATTTTAACACTTTGCATGCCAAAATGTCAATTTGACAATATTTTTTAAAGAAATGTTGTTTTAAATACAAACAGGCTGTTGCCAAGATCAGGCCTAACAATTGTTGGACCTGAACTTGTCTACAGCCTGTATGCAATATAATTAAAAGTGTATTAAATAAGTCTCCTTACTGTATTTGGTTAATGCAACACCATAAGAAAAACACAGCACTATTAACCATTCAATTGTTTGTTTTATATATTTCTCTTTTGTAGAAGTCATCAAGGAAAAATGGCCCTCCACCACAAAGGACACCATTAAGTTTGTGCTAAGAGACCTGCTTAAGCCATCCAGAAGTAAAAAAAGTTGAAATGCTTTCCTTGGAAATACAGAAATTAAATTACACAGTGAAGTTCTCAATTTTATTATCATTGTGATGAAAGTAGTCATAATCAATATGAAAATAAAGAAATGTATTCCAAAATTTAACATATTCTTGAATTATTTGAAGTTAAGAATACAGACAGAAGAAGAAATTGCCGTTTAAAAAAAAATTGAAACACACGCACAAAAATGGATCAACATCAATCAATATTTTTTTAAGTGAGACTTTATATTCATATACAGTTTTCATATAACAATGCCCATACAATTACTAAACATCCTTGTCTTATTTGTTCGCCTTTTCATTTGATATCCCCCGCCATAGGCGGAGGGATATTGTTTTCGCCTTGTCCATCTCTCCTTCCGTCCGTCTTTCCGTCCGTCTTTCCGTCTGTCCATCCAGAGCCATATCTTGCAAGTGCTTTGGCGGATTTCATTGAAACTTGGTATGGGTATATATATATATATATATATATATATATATATATATATATATATATATATATATATATATATATATATATATATATGGATAACAGGATGATGCAAGCCAAATGGTATTGCACACATTCTGTTAATAACGAAGTTATGGCCCTTTTTATCTTGAAAAAATATGCTTTTTTTTGTGTCAAATATAACACTTTTGTGTCCAGAAGCATATTTGCAGGGGATATCAATTCAACGAATTTGCTTGTTCTTTAATAACTGTATTGTTACTTGTAAAGTACAAAAACACAGGGTGAAAGATATTATTATTTTTGTTATATTTATCCATAACACAAACTGTTAAACATGTAATAGAATATATGTTGTGTGTGATGTGTGTGTGTGCATGTAATTGTGTGTGTTTATGAGCATAATTATGTGAGAAAGGAAGTATACTTGTTATAAGAGAAATGTAAAATTCTACTTCTATGTTTTATATTGTGCCTTTTATATGTTTTTCTTTTCTCACCTGTATATGCGTGCATGTTTATGGATGTGTTTTTGAATGTGTGCATGAATGCCTGTGGTTAAGAGAATTGGTACTTTATGAAAATGTTAAACCACTCATTTTTGAATATGTACTGTGACTGCATGTGTGTGGTTAATGATTGATGCCAGATCTTGTTCTTGTTTAACTTCTATAATGAAACCTTTAGTTACATTCACATTTGTTTTTCAAAATCGATAAAATACCTTTAATCTATAATATGTTTTTTTTATATATATTCCAGTTTTTTATTCCATAGCTTTCCACGGAATTCCACGGCATTCTATGGAATTCCACGGCATTCCATGGAATTCCACGGCGTTCCATGGAATTCCACTGCGTTCCATGGAATTCCACGGCGTTCCATGGAATTCCACGGCGTTCCATGGAATTCCACGGCGTTCCATGGAATTCCACGGCATTCTATGGAATTCCACGGCATTCTATGGAATGCCACGGAATTCTATGGAATTCCACGGCATTTTATGGAATTCCATCCCATATGAAGTCCCTCTTCTGTTTTTTTTCACTTTTCCATTGATTGCATGGAATCGGATGGAAAGTTAGTGCCAATACTCCACGGAATTCCATCTAACGATTTCCGTAGAATTCCATATGATTCCGCGGCAGATCTACAGACGGGGAGTCAGTCTTCTTCATATTCCGGCAGTGAAACACCAGAAACTTCGAAGTCAGGCACACGACTGTGTCTGCACACGGAGGAATTTGGTGTAGAGGTCACCAGAATAATTGACAAATTCCCAGAAAAGCCAAGAAATGTTGATCTTTGAACATGAACATAACATGTTGATGAAAAAAAGAGTTGGAATAATGTTTGTCTCTCTATGTATGGTGAATTATAGTCAGGGTTGGCACCTACTTGCTAAGCATGGAAATTTCCAGTTTTTCCCCTTTACAGGCAAATTTTACCCCCCTTAGGGAACCAGACCCCTTTCCACAACACTGAAAACAAGACCTCACCTGAGAGAAGTCGGGTCATTCAATCTTTACCACATGTCAAACTTGACCTATATATTGTCAAGACAAACATCCTGGTCAAGTTTCATCATTATTTCATCTGCGAGTCATGATCAATGTACCTATAAAATTTCATGATCCTAGGCGTAAGCATTCTTGAGTTATCATTCGGAAACCATTTTTCTAAGTTGAGTCATCGTGACCTTGACAGCCATTGTGTGAATACGTTTTTTGGCACTGTGACCTTGACCTTTGACCTAGTGACCTGATCATTAATAGTGGTCATCTGCGAGTCATGATCTATATACCTAGGCATAAGCAATCTTGAGTTATCTTCCAGAAATCATTTGACTTTTTCAGGTCACCGCAGGGAGTTTGTTTTTAGAAAAAGGGAAAGACGCTGGACGCTGGGTAAAAGGGGAAAATCAATGTCGATTACCTCCGAATCTTTCTGGGTTTCAACGGTTTTTGATGAATTAATCTTTAAAATTGTGTAGATGGGTTTAGTATTTGCCGAGTCCTAACGTTTTTTGTTTTTTTTTGTGCATTAACGCCAATTGAGAGACATTTTTTCTGTTTTCACGTTTACATCTGGGCTCTTTTATAACCCAGATGAAAATTCGACTGGTTTCCGGTAATTAATTGAGGAAATACTCTACTTGAAATCAATAGGGGTTATCTACCAGTTATGATCAATGTACCTATGAAGTTTCATGATCCTAGGCCTAAGCGTTCTTGAGTTATCATCCGGAAACCATTTTACTATTTCAGGTCGTGACCTTGACCTTTGACCTAGTGACCTGAAAATCAAAAGGGGTTATCTGCGAGTCATGATTAATGTATCTATGAAGTTTTATGATCCTAGGCATAAGCGTTCTTGCCTTATCATCTGGAAACCATTTTACTGCTTTGGGTCACCGTGACCTTGACCTTTGACCAAGCAGGGCCCTCAATCCATTTTAGAGGAAGCGGGTCGCTACCCATAGCAGGGGGAATTTTCGCGGCGTTTCCCTTTTGGGGGGATTTTTTAATAACTCTCTTATTATAATATTTGTACATGTTTGCACTATATTCATTGCTTTTTTCATAATTTAGTATGTTTGACAAGATTAAATTAAAATAGAATTGAGATATAATAATCATGAGACACATCTATCTATAAAACAAGAGCACCGCCTTCTCTATTTTCTTTTTAAAGGTGAAGGGTCTCTTTATTTCAATCACAAAGGAGGAAGGGGTGGATTGAAGAGGGGTGTTTAGTGTGGGGGTGTGGACATTTATTACATTATCTTCCAAAAAATGCGAAAAAAAAATGCAAAAAAAAAATTTTGGGGGGTGGGGGGGGGGGGGTGGGTGGTGGGGGAGGGAATTCTTAGGTGCGATGGTTGGACGGTATTTCAAAAATAAAATAATAAAAATAAATATTTGTGTTTTTTAACCCTTTTAACAAATAACAAGGGCTGTTTGTAAAACATGCATGCCCCCCATATGGGCTCTACGTTGTAGTGACAGCCATTGTGTAAATATGTTTTTTGTCACTGTGACCTTGACCTTTGACCTAGAGACCTGAAAATCAATAGGGGTTATCTGCGAGTCCTGATCAATCTACCTATTAAGTTTCATGATCCTAGGCATAAGCGTTCTTCAGTTATCATCCGGAAACCATGTTACTATTTCGGGTCACCGTGACCTTTGACCTAGTGACCTGAAAATCAATAGGGGTCATCTGCGAGTCATGATCAATGTACCTATGAAGTTTCATGATCCTAGGCATAAGCGTTCTTGGGTGTTCATCCGGAAACCATTTTACTATTTCGGGTCACTGTGACCTTGACCTTTGATATAGTGACCTGAAAATCAATAGGGGTCAACTGCAAGTCATGATCAATCTACCTATCAAGTTTCATGATCCTAGGCATAAGCGCTATTGAGTCATCCTCCGGAAAAAAAATTACTATTTCGGGTCACCGTGACCTTGACCTTTGACCTCGTGACCTGAAAATCAATAGGGGTTATCTGCCAGTCCTGATCAATCTACCTATCAAGTTTCATGATCCTAGGCATAAGCGGTCTTGAGTTATCATCCGGAAACCATTTTACTATTTCGGGTCACCGTGACCTTGACCTTTGACCTATTGACCTCAAAATCAATAGGGGTCATCTGCGAGTCATGATCAATGTTCCTATGAAGTTTCATGATCCTAGGCCCAAGCGTTCTTGAGTTATCATCTGGAAACCACCTGGTGGACCGACCGACAGACCGACATACAGACAGACCGACATGAGCAAAGCAATATACCCCCTCTTCTTCGAAGGGGGGCATAAAAATTTGGATCAAACAAACACACAAGCCAACCAACCAACAGACCGGGCAAAACAATATGTTCCCCACTATAGTGGTGGGGGACATAATAAAACAAATAATTTTGCTTCTGCGTTGCCTTAAAAACAGGAAAAAAGTATGTGTCTGGATCAAGGTTTGAACCCTTGCAGATAAAATAACTCTTGGTGGGATAACTTTGAACTTAACCCCTTGGCCACGGAGACTTTGGTATTTGCCATCACTTTTTAAATTTATATAGACTGTGGAAAATAAAAAGAGAACAGATTTTTTAAAATCTAAATTGTAACAATTTACATGCAAATAATCAGATATTTCAACATGGTGATTGTAGTTCTTTACTTAGCCTGTCACAAGAGGCCACGGTTCAACGCCATGGACTTCTTTATTTCGCATTAATGTTTTTTACATTCAATTTTATTTTAGAAATAAATCAAACTGGAATTCAGTACCTTATATATATATACAGTATTATTCTAACATTGGTACCCTCTTTCAGAATCCAGAATAACAGCATGTGCTTGTATTGTCTATATAATAGAAACCTCTGCAATTAACTTTGCTTACCATAGTATTAAGCTGTTTCTCATAATATATATATATAACCAACCTTTCATACCATAGAATGTAGCTTTTATTCACAAATAACCAACCTTGCTTACCATGTAGCTAGTAGCCAGTGTTCTCCAGAAGCACCGGCGGCCGGCGATTTCGCTGGTTACTAACAATCTAGGCGCCGGCTACTTTTCTAAAAAATATACATTCGAAACGCCACAAAAACGCCTGTGTTTATACAAATTTTGACGCCATACTTTCGCTTTTGTGTTTAAACAAACTAGCTGGAAGTTAACATTCTAATGCGCATTATTTTCGCGCAGAGACAAGCACGGATAAACGATCGAAAGTTTGTATCTTTACGTAACAGTTTTTCACCGCTTTATTGCACGCTCGTTTATGGCGGATATTTACGAACACAGAGGTATTTTTAGCTAACTACGGTAAGTTTACGGCTGGCTAATATAACCTTCGACCGGTCATTTTCCAATTAATGCGCTGTATTTAAAGCGTTTGTTTGAAATAGTTGTATAGAAGCAGACGTCACGATGCCTCCACCTAAAAAAAGACTTACACAGTGCCAAGTAGACACAAGTCAAAGAACCCTCGCAGATTTTTGTAGGCGAATTCAAGGTAGAATGAAAAATCCATAAATAGACCCATTATATATACGATCAAAACTTATTAGTTGATGTGAGAAATCATTTATAACTCAGCAGAAATCATTTATAACTCAGCAGCTTGCATGTAATCGGTAGACTTTGTAGATGTTCTTCTGCATTTATTAACGGCTGCTACGTGGAGTTGCTTTGTTTATACCAGTACAAAATCGGTCATATTTATAAAGATGATTGTATGAGATACTTGTGTCGGACACGTTTGATATATAACGTGCTTTTTTTTCAAATTAATACTGTGTATTAGCAATGGATAATTGTACACGCCTTTGTATAAAGAATAGTTATGAATTTGAATATAAGCGTGCACACCAAGCCCTTGACCTAGCGCATGACTCTGACTCTAACTCTGATTCAGATTGTTGAAATAAAAAAAGTTGCAATTAAAATGCATTTTTTAAATTTTAGAGATTTCAAATAAATATTTCATTTTCTATGACAAATGCTTTATTACTTTCATAAAAAAACACCCTAAAATGCACCAGATCGCCATTTCACTCCATTAATTAATTTTTTCCCCATACCCCCCTGAACGGAGGGGTGCCCTTCCCGAACCTACCCCGCTCGCCGCTTCGCGGCTTGTGAACACGGCATGCCGTGTGCATTATCGCCGGCTACTCTGTTACTATCGCTGGCTACTCCGTTTTTTACGGAGAACACTGAGTAGCTATTACTAACATATAACAAACCTTGATTACAAAAGTAAATAGCTATTACTTAATATAACCTGGTTAACAATAGCATGCATAAACAGTATGATGGAAAATTTCAGGTAAGAGATTCATCCTACGAGACGGAATTAGAGGCACTTACTAATTCAAACAAACTATTTAACAAATGACAGACTGTTGAATCTGAATAAACAGAGTGTTGCTCATTCTTTCTTGAAAACACTTGCAAAGATCGGTTTACATTGACAGAAATACCATCACTGCTGAAAGGGGTGGTTTGTTAGTTGATAAGGCCAAAGAAAAAAAATATGTCTGGTTCCGGTGACCCGGCCGACCCTATTTTTTTACAGCTGACCCTAAACTTTTTTTCCCGCTCTGAGTACGAAAAAATGTTTAACAAAAAGTTGAAAGATTGATCTTTCTTTTGATGCCAAAATTATTGTTCCTTTAGTAGAAATATGTGTCCACATCTAAAATTGAAATAGCCTGATTCGCCATTTTGACCCCGAACTTGACAAGAAGGCTGAGCAAACATTTTCTTCCGCCATTTTGTAGTGAAACTGGAATTCAGCCTAGCAGAAAAAATCAAATTACGAGGCAGTCATATTTTTATCTAATAAAACCCGACTGATTTTAAAAGGTAAATACATTTTAAACATTATTTCAAATTAATGTTATTTAATTTTCGGTATTTTTTTAATAATTTAATTATAACAAGAGATGTGTTTGTCAGAAACATAATGCCCCCCTATTGCGCCGCTTTGAAGCCATAAATTTGACCTTTGACCTTGAAGGATGACTTTGACCTTTCACCACTCAAAATGTGCAGCTCCATGAGATACACATCCATGCCAAATATTAAGTTGCTATCTTCAATATTCAAAAAGTTATGACCAAACTTTAAAGAAGGTTAAAGTTTTAGGAAAGAAAAATACAATGATATTTGACCTTTGACCTTAAAGGATGACCTTGACCTTGACTTTTCACCACTCAAAATGTGCAGCTCTGTGAGATACACATGCATGCCAAATATGAAGTTGCTTTCTTCAATATTGCAAAAGTTATCAAACTTTAACCAAGGTTAATGTTTTGGACAGAATGACAGACAGGCCAAAAACAATATGCCCCCGAAGTTTGACAGCTTCGCGTTAGTTCTATGTAAATGTTTCCGTGTTTTATTAAATATAAACGAAACCTCAAGTTTGAAACAGTACTTGTTTAATACTGTTTATCATAAACATGTGTGTATGTTAGGCCAAAAAGAAAAATAGTTGTGTTTCCGGTCACCCGACTGACCCTATCTTTTTGGGGCCGACCCAAAAACTTATTATCCAATATTTGTCTTTTTTGTTAATTTTTCCCCGTCGAGTTCCGAGTTCGGCGATTTTTTTCCATCTCCGTCCGGTCGAATTCGGCGATTACCAGAATTATTGTATTGTGACCTGCAAAATAACATCCCGTCGCCGCGAACGCTTTATATTATACACATTGTGCAATCGGGGGACCAGCCTGTTTTTCCCGCAAAATCGATATCCGGCGTTCCGTTTGATTGTAAACATGGCGTCGTCCATTTTGTCCGTCAATTTGAACAAATGTTTTCATCATGCCGGAACAAAGTCTTTGAATTCTTATTCAATCTCCATGACTTTAAAGAATGTGTGGCACAGATACCACCCAGCACAGTCGAAGCGATTGAAACTGGAAGTTGTGGGTTTGCTGCTGAAGAAAAGGTGAGTTTTTTTGTCTGTTGGACAGTCGAGCTTACAATGAGCCTTCCTTCGGGATTGGCCTGCTCCTGTCAACTAATTTGTAGCAACACGTATTAATTTAGAGATAAACAAAAACAATCATTTTATTTCTGACGAACAGCGAGGATCAATTTAAATGTAGTCAATGACCTTTATGGTATTTTCAAGTGTAAATCGACGACAGTCGTCTTTCGTGTCATTAGTTTTCTCGAGAGGTATTTCAAAAAGCATTGTGGCAAAAAAAAGAAATTGCTTATCAAAAGTACTACCTCCTTTTGCAACATTACTTTTTAGAACTATTTACATATAAAAGGTTTTTCACAATTTTATAGAACTAAAAGTAGTCTGCAGCAAAATGAACATTTTCACCTTCAGATGGTAAAGAGTTAACATTGTGTGAAATATCTAACAGCAAATATTTGATATAACTGATCCAAACTGCTATATTTAGATATTAGAACAGTGGTCAACACTTTACACTGATATATGGAAAACATGAAAACTAAGAAGAATTTTAAATAACAATAAGTTTTTCCTACCTACCGACCCTACTTTTTTTCAGGAGGTGACCTGAAACACAACTATTTTTCTTTTTGGCCTTATCCTGTTTTTAACCTATTTCAAAGCTATATTGTTAAATACATTTCTAAATAAACTTGTTTTATTCAATAAATGCATAGAAAAAAGCAGATAGTTGTTTGTTATTCATTATACGGTGCATTGAAAATAATCCACTCGTAATATTCACTCACAGGTTACATTAATACAAGATGTACATTTGGTGCATCCATTCTAATTCGCTATTTGTGTCTGCGGCATTATTTTCCATAAAGCCTACGGCTTTCACATGTATACTTAGCATATCAGGATGACGATATCGTGTGATCCGCATTTTAAACAACGCGCTTAAAACACCACGTGACTCACCTACGTACCCGGATACCGTAGGTTTCCACGTATAGCGCGCAGTGTTTTACCTCCAAAATTCAAATTAAAAAGCTGGTGCGCGCTATACATTGATACAACGCTATCCTGGCTGCTAAATTGGTAAAAAATATGTTGTGTAATCGTAAATAATCAAAATGGCCGCCATGTTTTTTCCCAGAAAACTACCACCCTTTAATCGTACAAACTGAGGGGCCATTGTCGAAGCAACAAGAAGTCGCTACTGGTAGATATGAATGCGGTAGAAGAAGTTTTGGTCAAAAATAAATTTGTTTGAATAAACTTGCGAACATTTCTTTGTTTGTGTTTTTACACTTCTTTATTGATGAATTCCGATGGGGATTGTTGTTGACATTCCGGAGAGCAGGCAAGGTTAGGTGCGAACGAGGTCTTTTTTGCGGGTAAAGGTAGGTGTGAAAGGGGGTCATTTTGCCCTTCGTAATTGGCAGATGCTATTGAGTAATATGTGCCACGACTTGTTAAGACGCTAATTGACATTTGAGACACTAATTGACACTTGAGAACGTGAAGATATGCAATTGCATTTTTTGTGTATAAATATTGAGCGTTCAACAGTGGTGTACCTCAACAACTGTATCCCTGTCTCCCATGTGACATTCAAATTACCGGTAATGCTCATGCTTTCCCCGAGGAAAACTCATACGATGTACACTAATTCTTATTTTCTCACGTTTTTCACGAAATGCATGTGGACTGTTAATCTTTTGCTAGAAAATTACGAAATTGTCAGAAAAGTATAGTGCTATGCAACCCATGCTCCTAATCATAATGACACTTCCTATTTTGAATGCTTAATTAAGCTTTCCAATGCCCCGGATTATTGGATTGTGCAATAGTAAAATGGCGGCCATTTTCGGTCCAATTTGGTGGTTTTATTGTCTTTAAATATTTTTGTCTCCATTTTTGCATTTAAAAAAAGCCTGAGTGATATACACGGGAGCGTGCTGTACGTTGAAACCTATGGTATTCAACCCGTTTTTACCATTCTTGGATTTGGCGCTCTGTCGAGTAGTTCGTTCGCTGAAAAGGTATGTATATACCTGTTGAAATTGATTTGATTTATGTTCTTTATTGTTTAATACTGCCTTACTAAGGACATAGTCCTAGTATTTAATTTGCTTGACAATAATTAGAGCCAAAATAGCATACATGTGTAATTATTTCAAAAAGTAAAGTTAACAAGATGTGTTTGTGAAACACAATGTCCCCCTATATATGACCTTGACCTTGTGAAGGATGACCTTGACCTTGTGAAGGATGACCTTGACCTTTCACCACTCAAAATGTGCAGCTCCATAATATACACATGCATGCCAAATATCAAGTTGCTATCTTCAATATTGCAAAAGTATTCATAAAATAAGCGATTTGGGCCACATATATTTGACCTCTGACCTTGAAGGATGACCTTGACCTTTCACCACTCAAAATGTGCAGCTCCATGAGATACACATGCATGCCAAATATCAAGTTGCTATCTTCAATATTGCAAAAGTATTCATAAAATAAGCGATTTTGGCCACATATATTTGACCTCTGACCTTGAAGGATGACCTTGACCTTGACCTTTCAACACTCAAAATGTGCAGCTCCATAAGATACACATGCATGCCAAATATCAAGTTGCTATCTTCAATATTGCAAAAGTATTCATAAAATGAGCGATTTTGGCCACATATATTTGACCTCTGACCTTGAAGGATGACCTTGACCTTGACCTTTCACCACTCAAAATGTGCAGCTTCATAAGATACACATGCATGCCAAATATGAAGTTGCTATCTTCAATATAGCAAAAGTTATTGCAAAATGTTAAAGTTGGCGCAAACAGACCAACAGACAGACCAACAGACCAACAGACAGACAGGGCAAAAACAATATGTCCCCCACTACTATAGTGGGGGACATAAAAAGACTGACAGAAATATGTCGTCAGCTTCTACGAGCACGTGCATCGATTCAATAATGAATTCCAATGTGTGGATTTTTCTAAATGGTCCAAGCAAGAAATTGACAATCTGAGAGTGGCTCTTGGATTAAATTCCGATGACGTGGTCACGGAAAATGATTACATTACCCACTAGTATGGGCATAATTTAGACAATGACCAAACATCCTTTTGCAAGTGGACCAGTATGTACATTTATACTACAATAATAATAAGAATACTGGGACTGAGTTCTCAGCAGTCTTGTTTGATGGTATAGATAATGATCCCACCTTCAGAGGTATTTTTTGGGGGATTTGCCCAAGTTAAGGGCACCTGAAAAGGGAGCTGCCATTCCCAAATATATGGCTAATTTGATAACACTGCATGTTTTGTTCAGTGTGACACTGACTCAGTTGGTGCAAAATATTAATTACCAGAGAATTGTATGTATCTGGGTGTACCTTTGATTAACAATGAAAATTGGAAAGTCCTAGAAAAAAGGGCAAGGTCACAAGATCAGGACATGGTGGAGATTCAGAATTTGACAGCAACAGGGTTTGTGCCTATTATAAAGTTGGCTGATATGTTAAAGACACAGATTGCAAGTAGTCCTGAGGCTATGAATTGAGTCTCTGATATCATGACTATAATGGGCCAAGTACTATATAATCTTTCTCTCATATATCATATCATATATATCAGGTATATGATATGACCAAACGTAAACAAAAAATATTCAAACCTGTGTAATGTTAACACACCAGTTTCATCAATGCTGTTTGGTGATGATATTAGCAAAGATATAAAGAACTGTGACAATAGTGTTTCTTTGTGAAATGATATGAGAATGCGAGAACAAGGGTACTATGCAAGACCCTTAAGAAGCTCTCTGGGTAGAAGTTTTCATCCTGATACTTTCATTGGTGGTTTTGAACCTGCTAATGCCATGAGATTCACACCATACCCTCAAAGGGGTTCATACAGAGGGGCATCACGATCATTCGGTGCCTTTAGAAGAGTAGACTATTCCCAATGCTACTGTTACTATGGCTGACCGGTCATAAAACTAGTGGTGAGCACTGAGGGAAAATTGAAGTATCATGTGCAAAAATGGGAGAGATCTATACTAGACTCTTGGATTTATACAAACTATTTCTGGCTATAAAAAATTATTTTCATTCACTCCCACTTCAAAACATTATTCTAAATTTAATTACATTTAGTTTTGATCAATTACTAAGCGTTAATGAGGAAGTAAATATTGTCATGACCCCATGTTGACATTTTTATTAAATAGGTCATGAGTACATGTTTGTTTTGATGACCATGTTTTACATTTTAACTCTATGTCAAGTGTAATTTCTTATTGCATTCAAAACTAAACATCTTATTATCAATATCTACTATGCTTAATTTACCGTTTGTATGGTTCATATCCGTGTAAAATCCATTTTTGTTGGTCACTACAATCACATGTTTGGATAGACGCCATATTAAAAGGAAGTGACTTTTGACCTTTTTGTTGAATTATGGGTAGTGTACATTGACAACCTCTGTCAAACTTGTCAGCAGACGGTTTTATCTTGCATATTCGCAGTACATTTCTTCATCATGCAGTGGTTTGATTTTTATCATATAATTACAGTCATGTGCATTTATATGTTCTTAACCTTATTATTATACTTAAAGAAACATTTCCAGTCATTTTAATGAAGTTTTCATTGTTTAATCTTTAGGCGGTAACTCTGTTTAATTTGAGGTGATTGGTTACGCTCGGAAGATGCGCGAACGATGCGCGGTTGAGTTATTGCTCGGATTAATGTTTGGACCGTGCAAGGCTCGGACCTGCTCGGAGCCCGAGTATATAAGCTCTGTATTTTTTACAGTCAAGAACTCTGATTTTTTAATGGAATTAAAGGCACATTCTCATTACTAAATTTTTCTCTAATAAATATTATTTTTTAGGCATTTTCATTAAAAGTAAGTTAGAAACATTATTCATATTTTTGCATATAATAGAGTTTTTGAATAAGATTTAGGACTAAGGTATAGGGATATTTAATCCTACAGTTTTAAGGTTGATTGAGCATTGTAAATGTGAGTTTGAGAATTGTATTATTTATGATAAATTGTTGAATGCATTGATGTACTATTGATGCAAGTTAGTTAATAATACAAATTTGTTGAACTTTATTTGGTTGTTTATTATACGTATTATTTGAGAGTCATTAAATGACTCAGGCTATTATCTTCAGTTTATTTTAACAGAGTCAATTTTATTTAAAATGTTTAAATACAACTTAATGAAAGAAAAGTTGGTTTGACACCAAGAGTAGGCCCGCTATCACATTGAAATAAGGGAAAAAAAAAGAAGAACCACTTGGCTCGTTACAATATTTTACTTAAAAAAGGAGTGATTGTACATGTCAAGTGATGAAACAATCAGTTTGTTTTTTTCTACCATTTTTATAGTGCCTAAAGCTAATGGAAAGTATAGATCAGTAATATATTTTAAATATCTAAATGGATTAATATTTTATGATCACTGTAAATAAGAAACGTTTAAAATGGTTTTGGATCTCATTCAGAAAAATGATTATTTTAAGAGTGTAGATCTGCAGGATGCATATATTTTTTTAGTACCTATGCATGAACATGATTAAAAAATTTGATATTCAGATAGAATGGAACTCTATAAAGTTTATATGCACAACGCTTGGTTTAGCGCCAGCATCAAAGTTGTTAACATTAATTTTACGGCCAATTTATGTTTGGTTTAGATTGATGGGAATCGTGTGTTTATATTATATAGATGATTCAATTAATATGCATCAAATTCAAGAGACCTGTTTACAAAATTCAAACTGGATTCTAGACACATTGAAATTTTAAGGCTTAACTATAAACAATGACATATAATAGTGATTTATTAGTCTTTTTGGTTTTGTCATTTATTCTGTCCGGTTTATGGTGTTTTTAACAGAAGTCACAGTACAGAGGATTGTGACTGATGCTGAAACTTAATTGCATAAAAGGCATGTGAGAGTACGAGAAATAGCTTCCTTCACAGGCAGATATCATGTAGTTAACGCATTTTTTGCTATTCTAGAGGCGCCTTTGCATTATAGAAGCTAAGAAAGAGATAAGTTTAAAGGACTTGAGGATACTAATGACTTTGATAAAGTTACAGATTTGAGTAATGAAAGTAAGGAGAAGTTAAAATGGTGGATAACTATTGCCGTCTCTAGAAATGGAACGACTATAAGGCAAAAGGATATTTTGTATCACTTAGCAACTGATGCCTCTTTGGAAGGATGGGTTTGTATGTTGCAGATATTGAACAACATGCAAATGGTAGATAGGGTTGAGAATAGTGTATACATTCTATTAATTATTTTGAGTTATTGTCCATCTTTTATTCTTTGAAATCCTTATTTTTCTTGTCACTATGATATTAACATTCAGATATAGTAATATGTTACTTTTGTGTCTAAGTCTTAGATTACAAATATGGGAGGAATGAATTCACGCCCTATGGATTGCCAAGCTGGAATTGGTGTTTATACAAAAATATATATATTTCAGCAATTCATATTCCAGGAAAGACTTATATTTAAGCAGATTTTTATTCTAGAAATTTCTCAAACTCTACATAGTGGATATTAGAACCATATATTTTTTCTAGAAGTAATAACACTTTTTAGCCAGATACATACCTTTTTGCGTCCAGGCTTAATAAACAATTAGATAAATTTGTTTCATGGTTTCCAGAACTAGGGTCTTTAATGGTGTTGGATGTTTTTTATATGTCTTGTTGTGGAATGTAGCCTTATATTTTTCAACCTTTGAGTTTGATTGGCAAAAAAGTCAATAAGATTATTTCTGATGAAGTAGAACAGGCAATTTTAGTTTGTCCTGAATGGAAAAGTCAGTCATGGTATCCATTGGTATTGTCTAATATAATCATGGTATACATTGGTATTGTCTAATATAATCTCTTTGCCAGTCAGGTTACCCAGACATCTGGACCTATTGTTTCATCTGCACAACAGCATGGTGCATCCCCTCAGTCGTTCATTGAAGATGGTCGTGGTGACTATATCTGGCAATCGTTGTCGAGTGGGGGAGTTTCACAAGGTGCTGCATAAATTGTCCTGTCAGCCTAGATACCAGGGACAAGGAATCAATATCGTTTGATCTGGAAAAAGTGGTATTTATAGTGCAGTTCAAGGGCTTTACAATCCCTTTCAAACAACTGAAGGTGTAATATTATCTTATTTGTCTGACCTTCACGAGGATAAGAAATCCTATTCAGTGTTAAATACTGATTAGGCAATGCTATTGCTGAAATTGCCATTTTTTGGTAACAATTGGTGTTCCAATGTTTTAGTTTTATTACAAAATTTATTAAAGGAATATTCAATATTTGCCTAGTTCTCCCTAGATATAGGTTCACATGGTGTGTGAGTACTGTTCGCAAGTGTTATGGTCTTTGTATCCATTATATAAACTGACTATGAAAATGTTGACACTTAAGGTGTCTGCTTTAATAGCATTATATTGCGCCCCAAGGCTCAGACTTTATTGTTACTTAACTTAGCCTAGATGAAGACAAGTAATAATAAGGTGTTTTTTGTGTTCCCTAATAATCTTGAAATCACTAATAAGCATTATAATTATCAGTTAGTTTTAGAACAATATCATGATAAGAAATTGTGTGTTATGCATACAGTGTTGTTTTATGTACTATGTACTGAATCCTTAAGAAAGGCAAATAATTTGTTAGTGTCTTATGTAACCTATAAGACAGTCACCAACAGTACTGCGGCTAGGTGGCTAGGAAAGTTTTACTAGAGTTGTGACACCTTAAGGGTTTCGCTGGATGGAATGAGTGGGGAGATCAAATCAAATTAAAAACCGATTATTTTGTAAAAAATTTGGGTACGAAACAATTTAGGTACGACAAAAATTGGGTACGAAAACAATTTGAGCATGAAAAAACAATTGGAACGAAAATGGGTACGAAAAAAATGGCTACGAAAAAAATGTGAACGAAAAAATATTGGGTTCGAAAAGAAATGTTAAAAAAATGTGGGTACTAAATATATTTGGGTTTGAAAAAAATATTTGGGTACGAAAAAATTATGCCCAAAAAATGTGGGAACAAAATAAAAATTGGGTACGAAAAAAAAATTGGGTACGAACAAAAAATTGTACGAAAAAGGTTTGGATACCCAAAAATATAAAGGTACAAAAAAAATTGGGTACGAAAACAAATTTGAGTACGAAACAAAATAGGGTACGAAAAAAAAAAGGGTACGAAAAACTATTTGGGTACGAAAAAAATGGGTACAAAATAAAAATTGGGTACGAAAAAATTGGGTACGAACAAATGGGTACGAACAAAATTTGGGTACAAAAAAATTTGGTAACAATAAAAAATTGGGTACGAAAAAAAATGTGGGAAGGAAAAAAAAAATTGGGTATGAAAACAAATGAGTACGAAAAAAAAATAGTTTACGAAAAAATAAGGGTACAAAAACTATTTGGGTACGAAAAAAATGGGTACAAAAAAAATGTGGGTACGAAAAAAATGGATACGAAAAAAATGGGTACGAAACAAAAATTAGGTACAAAAAAATTTGGGTACGAACAAAATTTGGGTACTAAAAAATTGGTACGAAAAAAAAGGGTACGAAAAAATGGGTACGAACCAAAAAAATGGGAATGAAAAACTTTGGGTACGAAAAACAGTTGGGTACGAAAAAAATGGGAACGAAAAAAAAATGTGTACGAAAAAAATTTGGGTACGAAAAAAATGGGTACGAAAAAAATTTGGGTACGAACAAATTTGGGTGGGAAAAAAATTTGGGTACGAAAAACATGGGTATGAAAAAAATTGGGGTATGAAAAAAAAATGGGTACGAAAAATTTGGGGTACGAAAAAAAATGTAGGTACGAAATAAAGTTGGGTACAAAAAAATATGGGTACAAAATATTTTGGATACGAAAAAAATATTTAAAATCAAATTTGAATTGTCTAGCGCGTGAATTGTCTCCTGGGGGTGAATTGTCTTGGGGTTGCTATTAACGCTACATGTAATTCCGGCCAAGCCATGTGTTATAGCGATTGCGCAATAAAAAAAAACACTTTTTTGTCATTTCATTAAAAACTTGATTTTTCCCAGAAATTACAAATATGCCATCGTGTAGATTGCGTTCTTGTCCATAAACATGTCAAATTTCAGCAAACGTGTTGGGCAAGTTTTCAACACTCCCAAATCGCGGCTATAACTAGGAGCTTAACGAATTTTAGTCGCCATTATCATTCGTTCAATGAACGTCATCAATAGATGACGTCCAGTACATCATCCATACTTAACCCTTATCCTGCCATAAACCTAATGGCTTATCAGCCTCTCCACTGCCACTAAACTTTTACCATATGGCATCTGTAAACAAGATAGTATCAGTGGCATTGATTTAACAGGTTTTGTGCATTAACCTTAGGTTTTATCTAATAACACTAAGAAGCAAAGTTGCAGATAAATAAATAAGCTTCACATTGGTATAATTCTTATTTACAAAAGTACAAACATATGTTTACATAATTTATCATTAAAGATTAACATGATTCAAAGAACATGGCATAATTTGTATAATTCTGACCAGTATAGTAGTAAAAATGTACTAAAATAAGATATTTGTTTACAAAATTATGTATTATTATGAACAACAATATATCAATAAGTTTAATTTTGAAAATAATTATGTTCTGCAAATATTTTCTATGTTTTAGAAACACACTGAATAACCCTAAACCTAAAAAGGATCTGTGTGATACCTGTACTGGTCATACTGCGGGAACGGTAACCGATTGTGACTAGGACGAACATATAAAAAAGAAAAACGATGCCAGCCTGTCTAAAGAGTCGGACAAGAAAGCAGCATCTGAAAGTGATGGTAAAATATTAATAATCACAGCAGACTTACAAAGTCTACTTCTCTGTCCTAAACTTAACGCAAGTTGCCTCTATTACAAAACTAAATTATCATGCCATAATTATACAATATTTGATTTGGTATCACGAGCTGCTGTCTGATATTTCTGGCATTAGGTAGACGGAGAACTTACGGCAAATAATTTTACTTCGTGCCTAATCGACTACCTTGAATACCATGTGCTATCAGGAACTGAAAAGGTTATAATATATACAGACGGATGTGGCTACCAGAATAGAAATGCTACACTTTCTAATGCACTATCAGCTTTTGCAAAACGTAGAAAGGTCGTAATAACACACAAATACCTAGAAAAGGGGCACACCCACATGGAATGTGACTCAATGCACAGTGTCATAGAAAGACAAATACGACATAGAGACATCCATGTTCCATATGAGGATGTAACCCTTATACGGTCAGCACGTAAAACGGTGCCATATACTGTGAAGTATCTTGACTACACGTTTTTTTCTGATTATAGTGAACTAAACGAGTACAAGTCGATACGTCCAGGAAAAGGAGTCGGGTCAAAAACAGTAAATGATATACGGGTACTACTGTACTCTGAAGATGGCGGTATTTCATACAAAATAGATCATGAAGATGAGTTTGAATTACTTCCTGTGAGAAAGACAAACAAACATGGTTTGCAAGATAAACCGCCTCGGTTGTATTCTGGGAAATTGCCACTCAAACGGACCAAATATGACCACCTACAAGAGATCAAGAACGTTCTTCTCATAGATTATCACAAGTTCTATGATGATCTTCCTGTCCGTTAAACTTAAAATATTAGATGTGATTCCGTAATCACTCTGTTAACAGGTAGACAATTATTAGTTTCTGGTGTAAGCAAGACTAGTTATGCAAATTGTTATATCCACGTACATTTTAAAATTAAGTGTGAATATTTTTGCAAATTACCTATCAATCTATAAGTTCAAAATTCATTATAAATCTGAAAAATATTGTGACATGCAAAATAGCATCACTTCTATTTTTCATGTTGTATTGTGCTTAGAGTTGATGGAGCAGTTGACGAGCTATAAAGTTGTATGATTATTAAACGAAATAGTCAGGTAACCAGTTTAATTACAAAATTATTATTCACTGACATGTAATCATGTTTCCTGATATTACTGTGAAACCATTATTATTCGTCCGACATTAATGTTCGCCTTTTTCGTCCTTCGACCGATGGACGAATTCAAGATCCTAACGAACAATCATGTCCCATATTAGAAACAAATAAGACTGAATTACCGTAGGCATGAGGCATTTAAATCCAGCGTAATCCACGCATATACACAGGGCTCGAAATTAACACTCGCACACTCGTAAAATGCGAGAAAAAAAGATTGCAAGGTAAGTTATAAGCCACTAGTATTTTTTGCAAGTAAAGAAATAGTGAAAAGAAACGAGTTATATTGCTTAATGCGTTCGACGGCGTGAACGCTAAACCGTAGGTCAATTTTTTGAACGTCCGAATACCCATATGCGGAAGCGCGCACCTTGTTTGTTGACTGGTATACTTATAATACAGATACACAGATGGTATTGATACAAAGAACATGAAACAGTCGACTATTCACACTCAAGTTAAATCCGGTTTTGACACAAAGGGGTGTTCATTATACAGTGTACTGACAACTGACAGTTCCTGTAAAACGCTAATGCAATAAGGCTGTATCGAATGCGTCGACTTCGTTTAGGTATAATAGTGTTGATTAGCGCTAATTGTTAACAACGTTATTACCCATTGTGTGTATTGCGTTTTTCAGGGGTGTTGCAGATTATACAGTCTACACGCGGCGAATCCGGATTAAAGACAATACTATTAAACGCAATTAAAATATGACGATGTGTGATCAACACCTGACTGAAATATATTCTGTTACAAATTAATAAAGAACATTTTGATCTTTCCCCAGCACGATTTTTTCGCAACCGCGTATTACATGTATAACAAACAAATCGGACGTTGTTTTTTTTTCAAAACCAGAAATGGACGAATTTAAGAGCGGAAGAAATAGTCATTTTTATGAAAAGGGCAAAATGTGCCGACGAAAATAAATGGTTTCACAGTATATGTCTGCTTTAAGTGTATTGTTATTATATGTCTGCCTTAAGTGTCTTGTCCACTCAATATCTCCCGAACCCTTGGTTTTTAAGTATAGTTGTGCTTTCCGCTCAATATCTTTTAATCCAATAGTCCAATTTTAATGAAACTACATTCAAGGAGACGTATGTTTTGGTACAAAAAGGCTTCTAGTTATAACTGTTTCCGAGTTCGTGCATTTGATGTTCAGTTTTCAGTTACTGTTGAAATTACAACACTTTGATTGTACATTTTAAAATTAAAAGTGAATATTTTTGAATATTACCTATCAATCTATGAGTTCAAAATTCATTATAAATCTGAAAAATATTGTGAAATGCAAAATAATATCACTTCTATTTTTCATGTTGTATTGTGCTTAGAGTTGATGGAGCAGTTGACGAGCTATAAAGTTGTATGATTATGAAACGAAATAGTCAGGTAACCAGTTTAATTACAAAATTATTATTCACTGACATGTTATTATGTTTCCCGATATTATATGTCTTCCTTAAGTGTATTGTTATTATATGTCTGCCTTAAGTGTCTTGTCCACTCCATATCTCCTGAACCCTTGGTTTTTAAGTCTAGTTGTGCTTTCCACTCAATATCTTCTAATCCAATGGTCCAATTTTAATGAAACTACAATCAGGGAGACGTATGTTTTGATACAAAAAGGCTTCTAGTTATAACTGTTTCCGAGTTCGTGCATTTGATGTTCAGTTTTCAGTTATTGTTGAAATAACAACACTTTGATTATAAATTCTATATTTTATGACTGAAGTTTTAATCTAAATACAATCTCATTAGAGATTGCTTACGTGTAACTTTATGCATAATTCTGATATCTTTTTTTTTCATCCAAAAACATTTGGTGTTTTTTTTTAATCCTACTGGCTGATATGTGTTTGGGTTATTTAAATACATTTTAAAGTATCTTAATTGGTGTCAGCAATAATAATTGTTAATAGAATTCCGATTGTTTATATTGTTTTTTATATTGTTTAGCAATAAAAACGCTTAAAGTTAAATTGTAACGTTCACAAATTTGTAATAAAGTTACTTGATTACAGTATTCTTTGTTTAACTTATTTACGCTTCCTTGTGTGTGTTCTTCTTTCCCCGTTCAACATCATCAGTCTTGACAGCACCGTGTGATACTTAAAACCAAGAGCTAAGAGCTCTAAAAGCCCGAAAGGCTTTTCATGTCCGAATTTGGTTCCACACTCTTTTCAAGCGAGACAATGTATTAATTTGTGGTGTAAAATGGAGTGAAGCAAACTGTTTCATATGAGTGTCCTATTAGGATGAATTGTCGTACCTCATAAAAATGACAAAACTGTGGTGACGAAATAACGTAGCTGCCATTTCTGATTTATCAGTATGACTTATGCGTCTACGACTAATACCATATTTTGCAGCTTCATTTGTTTGGTATTTTTACAGAATTTGAATTTCTAAAACATCGTTATAAAAAAATGAGACGGTTTTTTCTCTCTCCTGAAAAGTTGGCATTTTGTAGCTACGAGGTTTGAGAACGACAGCGACGATATATATATAATATAGACATTGATTAAAACAGTTTTTATTTTTTCCCCAAATATGTCTCTTTCGCACTCTATTTTCCCCTGTCACCCAGCGTCCAGCGTCTTCCCCTTTTTCTAAACAAAACCCCTGGATTTGTGACTTTTGCTGAGACTACTATATGGTGTAATGTTTATTTGTATAAGTTTGGTTGCCCCTTTCTACTTGTTATGTGTTTTCTTAAAATATAAATTATTAAATGAATATATTATAGAACCAGGTGGCTAAACTGGTAGCATAACTAGGAGGGAAATATTTGACCCGCTTCATCAAATCCACAACACATGTGATCATGGAAGCATATTCAGGTACATGTTTAACTATTGTAATGAAATCATATTTTTATTAAAATTTACTGGTTTTTAATGCAATATATAATAATTGTCAAAATGTTTTTTTATGATTGTAAGTATAGCTTTTAAAAACGAGTTTTTTTTAATTACCAATTAGGACGATTAATAACTTAATTGCATTAATATTATTTGTTTTTCAGATACACAACGTTGCTATGAAAGGTCATTAAAATACCTGCTGGGCATCTCACATCATTGCTGGATAATTGATAGCCAGTACATCCAGAAATGTTTGACAGCTGGATATTTTTTTATCCTGTGTGTATTTGGATATTCAACTATTCTTACAATTATTGTAATCCATTTGAATACATAACACATGGTAATATTAGCAACCCTGATAACAGCCGAAATAAACAATAAAAAGTTATCAAAAGAAAAAAGTTTTATCTTTCTATGCATATAAATTTCATTTTATTATTATTTCACAGTGATAAGTAAATATACTGATAATTGAACAAATTCTGGGCAAAATGTTTCCCATTGTGTAATACCGATTTTCGGACTACTTGAATAAACATGTGTCTGTTAACAATACAAATGCGGATCTGTTAACCTTGATGAATATTTATGAGATTGACGTCAACTTGTTCATGAATGAATGAAATTTACTGCAATGTTTTCAAAAAAACTGTATGACCACCCTACGCCGAGAAAATAGCACCCGACTTTGACGTTTAATCAAATGACTTACTATGGACCGAATAAAATTTCTAACATAGTTATTAAAACTACAATGTCTAACTTAAATTTTGATACCAAAATTATTGTCCGCAAATGAAAATTAGGTACCCGCATATTTAAACAAAGACAGGTATTTATATAATTTGACCTGGGTTGACCTGCAGAGTTAGGCGCCATGTTTGTTTTGCTACGCTAATCGGTATGGTTTGTGAAAATCTAAATTAACAAGATGTGTTTGTGAAACACAATGTCCCCCTATATGACGTTTGACCTTGAAGGATGACCTTGACCTTGACCCTTCACCACTCCATGAGCTCCATGAGATACACATGCATGCCAAATATAAAATTGCTAGCTTCAATATTGCAGAAGTTACATTACATGAGCAATTTTGACCCATATATTTGACCTAGAAGGATGACCTTGACCTTGACCTTTCACCACTCAAAATGTGCAGCTCCATGAGATACACATGCATGCCAAATATCAAGTTGCTATCTTCAATATTGCAAAAGTATTCATAAAATAAGCGATTTGGGCCACATATATTTGACCTCTGACCTTGAAGGAGGACCTTGACCTTGACCTTTCACCACTCAAAATGTGCAGCTCCATAAGTTACACATGCATGCCAAATATCAAGTTGCTATCTTCAATATTGCAAAAGTATTCATAAAATAAGCAATTTGGGCCACATATATTTGACCTCTGACATTGAAGGATGACCTTGACCTTTCACCACTCAAAATGTGCAGCTCCATGAGATACACATGCATGCCAAATATCAAGTTGCTATCTTCAATATTGCAAAAGTATTCATAAAATGAGCGCTTTTGGCCACATATATTTGACCTCTGACCTTGAAGGATGACCTTGACCTTGACCTTTCACCACACAAAATGTGCAGCTCCATGAGATACACATGCATACCAAATATCAAGTTGCTATATTCAATATAGCAAAAGTTATTGCAAAATGTTAAAGTTGGCGCAAACCAACCAACCACAGACCAACCAACCAACAGACCAACGAACAGACAGGGCAAAAACAATATGTCCCCCACTACTATAGTGGGGGACATAATTAAACCATACTCGCTTAAACTATACAGAAAACAACAGAAAAGGTTTGTTATGATCATTTTTGAAATATTTGTGTTTGAATTATGTTCAAAAAAATATTATATAAATATTAAAACCAGCTTTCCGAATCGATGGGAAACTTCGCAGCAAAAGTTTGCTTTTGAACACGAAAAACAAGCGTTATTCCAATGAGTATTTCAGTCCCGTAACATGCATACCTCAAATAAAGGCATTAAAATGGTTGATAATAACTAATTGAATCAAAGCAGATCAATAAATGCGTTTTTCTAAAAGTATTTACGTCAAAATATTGATCGTTTGAACTGGGTACGAACTTAAAATTGTATTTGTCGTGTTCGTACCATTTTTCGCGATTTTGCAAAGCTGTCAAATAATGAAGGATAACGACAAAAATAAAATATTTTCTATCTGCATTTTAATAGTAAATACATATTTGATGTCTTGTTATTTTTTCAGTGCGTCTGGCTTCAATAAAGGTGTCTGAGTAGTGATGGAGCATCCAGGTCCCTTCTGCAAGGAAGTGGGAGTCTGCTGCAACTCCATCATAACCAAGAAACATAAAAAATCCATTACTTTGACAAATGGAATTGTCGTTGAAATTTTTTGAATTTCACAAAGAAGATAATGGTTATACATTAAAACATTTTGTAGAAGTGCTTTGCCTGCTAAACGACGACTGTAAGAATGTGTCCCCATCAACACTGACTTCAAAAGTAACCAGTGTTATTGACTGTAAAAAGAAGTTGGTAAGTAAAAAGAAAGTTCCCGGTTTTCAAACTGTTAAACAATTACTAAGAAAAGACTTCAATGTGTGTGTAAATAAGAAAACTGTAAAAGCCATTGGTGAGTCAGTGCAAGCTACTCATGGTTGTGAGCAAATAAAAGAAATATGTGCTGTGCTGAACGAGGAAGGACCTCAAACTAAAGGACATCAAACAATGGAATTTTTAGTACATGTGTCAAAAAATGAGAAAAAATATTAAAAAGTTAAAGAACAAAACAGCTGCAGAGAATTTAAAATCAAATGAGTGCAAACAGCGTATTGGGCATTATTCAGTGAAAAAACATTAACAAAAGAGACGAAGCTGCAAAACTGAACCAAAAGTCTCTTCGTGAACAGGCCAAAAAGCTTCAGACTGCTAGAGAAACAATTGAAATGCTTCGAAATGAAAACTGTTTGCTTGTTGAATCAGTTGAAAGTGTTAAGGACCTAAAACGTGACAATGAGCTTGTAAACATGCAACTGAGAACTGAAAATAAGAAAAAGATGTTGGCTCAAAAGTCAAACAGCAGTTTATGAAATAAACTTAAGAAGGTAAAGACTTTGGACGAAAAATTGACAGCAATTAAATTACTTAAACAAAATGCAGACTTGAGACAGAAATTAGAAAGATTAACATTAATAGCCGAGAAAAATGATCTGCTGATTGAGGACTTTCACCACAAACTAAAAGAGACAAATGACATTACAGACGTAATAAGTAAATCAAATAACACAGTGAAAATTTCAGAATGTGCGTTATCCAGCTCGCTGGCTTAGAGGTAGCGACTGAAAAAATAAGTCTGGTGATATCTGTTGTAAGTGAGACAATTTTTTACAAGTGTTTTGCAAAAGGGGCGTTGCCAAACAGCTCATTTGTACAAAGAATAGTAGATGAAGGACAGTACAAGTCTTTTTTGGCAGAAAAGTTGGAAAAAAGTTAAAGCTGGGGTCTTAGTAGAAATGAAACGACCCGAAGGAAACAAAAATATTGTTAACACATCCATTACCCTAGACAATGGAGAAATTGCTAGTTTAGGGTTTACACGTATAGCCAATGAAACCACGCAAACTATTCAAAATGTTACAAAAGAACAATTAAGCGAATTAGGATCGTTAATGGAAATTCGTCGGAAGACTTTATTGTCTCATCACTGGCAAAACTGGCATTCACCATGAGTGATAGAGCCTCAAATGAAAAGTTGGCTGACAAACTGCTGAATAAATGGAGAGATGACTTGTTGAAAAATTGCAGCACTGAAACAGAATAAAAAGTGTATAGGGTTTTTTTACCTTATATAACAGACGCCAAATATCGGCGTCTTCCCCAAGCAATCTAGGCTACTTTTTTCCCCTTTCCGGAATGAAAAATTCCCCAAGCGGAAGCTTTTCCCCTCCGTAAAACAGTTCAATGATTGAATTTTACAACAAATTCGCTCGAAATCGTACAAAACACCGTTTGGTACCCGTCAAATTATGGTTCCCAACCCGTACACGCCGTTCTGTACTGTATAAATGTTACGACAATGATTACCTCCCTTGGCCAATTTACGATAACTGTCAACTCGCTTTACATTAAATGTCACCAAAAAAGGCAAAATGTCGCATAACTGGCAAAATTACCGGAAATAGCCCCAAAAATTGTGAATAACGCGGTTATTTCAGCTTTCTTCACAAAAGTAAGTCCACTGCAGCAGTCTGTTCCTGAACGGTCTGAAACTGTCACAGCCAGTCCCTGTCAAGGTCAACTCAGTCTGGCACAGCCGGCCACAGTTAGTCCCTGTCATGAAGTGATCACTTTGACAAAGTCAGTCATAGTCTGTCCCAGCCAAGATGATCAAGGGAAATGCCCTTGTGAAATTGTGTAATAACATGTAACTTTACCACAAATATTGATGTATGAAGAAAATAACAGTCTTTTTTGTTTTTTCAACCCAATTAACAGTAAAAGTAAGACCCTTAAAATTGTTCCCCTATTAAGGAAAAAACGCGCGCGATTTTTCCCCAAAAGTGGAAAATCGCGCTTGAAATTTCCCGAAAAGTCGAAAATCGCGCGTGAAATTTCCCCAACCTAAGGGCTAAAGGCCCCTTCCCCTACAACCCGATAAAAAACCCTGGTGTAAAAAACTTCCATTGCATGGCGCATGTGCTGCTCAGGTTTCACAGATATGTTTGTACAGACATTAAATTACTTGAAAAGGAACTGAGTGAAGTAGGCGGCCCCCTTGGTCGGGACTCATTGCCAGCATTCAAATTCTGGTCTAAAGCGGGGAAAGTGATTGAGCGTGTTGTGGGAAATACTGCAGACACCTTCGGACCTGCCGGAGAACACTATGGACTGCGTGACAGATGGGAGGCCTACTGCAGGGACAATGGTAAATATGTAAACCCCAACTACAAAATGCGTACACAAATACACAAATCTTGAAAACTGAACTTACCATACAAAAATTAATACTTGGTACTGGTAGTGTCAACCCTTCAATACTTTTAAGGGCTGTTTGTAAAACATGCATGCCCCCCATATGGGCTGTCAGTTGTAGTGGCAGCCATTGTGAGAATACAGTTTTTGTCCCTGTGACCTTGACCTTTGACCTAGTGACCTGAAAATCAATAGAGGTCATTAGCCAGTCATGATCAATGAACCTATGCAGTTTCATGATCAAAAGCCTTATTATTCTTGAGTTATCAGGAAACCATTTTACTTATTCGAGTCACTGTGACCTTGACCTTTGACCTAGTGACCTGAAAATCAAAAGGGGTCATCTGCCAGTCATGATCAATCTACCTATGAAGTTTCATGATCCTAAGCCTAAGCATTCTTGAGTTATTATCCGGAGACCATTTTACTGTTTCTAGTCACTCTGACCTTGACCTTTGACCTAGTGACCTGAAAATCAATAGGGGTCATCTGCCAGTCATGATCAATGTACCTATGAAGTTTCATGATCCTAGGCCTAAGCGTTCTCGAGTTATCATCCGGAAACCATCCGGTGGACGGACGGACCGACCAACCGACGGACGGACCGACATGAGCAAAACAATATACCCCCTCTTCTTCGAAGGGGGGCATAATAAAAATCTTTAAATTGTTACTCATTAATAAATTAATAATCCATATTTATAAAGTAAAAATAATATTTTCTGCAACCATAATATCAATTATTATTCAAATTACGCGCAATTTGGGGCCAAAAATATTTCATTAATAATTTTGTTCCAGGAATCAAGTCAACAATCGGGAACTACCGTGACAACCATTTCAACTGCCTCTTTCAGACGGCAGCTGAAATCTTAGTCCATCGACAAGAGTTCCTGACTGTCATTTAAACGGTCAACAGTCCGAACAGAAAAATTCAGGCCATATCTGCTGATTTGCACTGCACAAGGATAGCAACATTGTTAGCTGCAACTGGCTTGATGTATGTCCATGTGACTGGTCCTTATTGGCAATTAATTAATCACATCAGGAAGTGTACCATATCTCAAGCTGTATCCACATGCAGGTTTTTTTTTCCTTCTTTGTGACCCGCAGAAAATCGGCCCTTTCCCCTCCGAATTTTTTGTTCCCCTCAGCTGGTAAATTTTCACCTAGATTTCATTTTTCCCTAGATTTTTTTTTAAACCTTTAAATATACAAGTTAACCTGATCCAGTGTAGAAAAATAGAAAAATATTGCATAATTAAATTTTCAGTTTCCTTGAATTTGTTTTAAAAACAGTAAAATATGCTAAATTGATTATTTAAGACTTTCCTTATTTTCCCCCAAAATCCGGGGTTTCGTGTGATTTTTTCCCCCAAAATCCGGCATTTCGCGCGATTTTTTTTCCCCTCAAAAAAGGCCAGGCCCTTTCCCCAAAATCAGATAAAAAACCCTGCCATGTACAGTCCCTTGTGAGATTAAGGATAATCCTGAAAAACTTTTAAATGGAACAGAATTTTGGCAGACAGAATATTATGACATCGCCCAGAAAGAAAGATACCTGGTTGAAATTAAAAAAATATTCAAACAGACAATGACGCCTTAGGTACCAAGTGCATTGCAAAATCCATGATAAAGTGCATTGAAAAGCAACTGTGCGACTTTCTGCCTGGTGGACAGTTCAGTGGTGCAACAAGTGAAAGTGACCTAGACAGGACAAAGTTTGCCCTCTACAAATCTCGGATGTGAACATCCTTTTGGCGATCTAGACAGTTCACAGAAAAGACGCCCAAACATGTATCTCCATCATCACACATCTGTTCACCTGCTGAAAAGAAATCGTGAGCAGTTGAAAAGATGGTTTGATGGTATGACTAAAGAAGAAAAAGTAGCGTTGTGGAAAAAGGCAAGGAAGGGGGGTAACTAAGGAATTGAAGATTAAACATCACAATCAGGAGAAACGTGTTTATAGTGAAATTTCGTAGAATATGATAAATGAATTGAGCAAAATATCTAGGCAGTACAAAAAGAAAAAAGTAGTAGAAACTGATGAAAATGATGAATGTGAAGATGTGGAAAGGTGGTGTCCTGAAAAAGTGCAGACAGAAAACATTAAAAAGACTGATTATGTGATTGTTGCCTATCATGACAACTGATGCCCAGGTTGTATTGTAAAAAAAAGAAGAAAATATAGTAAAAGTGAAATTCATGACATCATGTAGGGAAAAGGGAGTGTCTGTTTGGCCAGTGCGGCAGGACATCCAAACTGTGAATGGAAATTTTTTTTTAGACTTTGGGATGGTTCCTAAAGGGTGGGAGACAATGGATGTTTTCCAAACACGAGAGCTATCAGGAATCGTACAAACTCAGAGCCCTCACACTACTTTGGGGGAAGGGGTCCGCAGCCCTTAGGAGGGGGAATTTTCGCGGCGTTTCCATTTTTGGGGGATTTTTTTACTTACTCTCTCATTATTTCATTCGTACATGTTTGCACTATATTCATTGCATTTTTCATAATTTAGTATGTTTGAAAAGATTAAATTGAAATAGAATTGAGATATAATAATCATGAAACACATCTTTCTATTAAAAAAAAAAAAAAAAAATGTTTTTTTTTTTGTTTTTTTTAGGGGGAATTTTTTCCCCCAAAAGGGGAAAAAAGTATACTTTTCAGGTGGGGGACTGCCGCCGGATTTGATAGATTGAGGGCCCTGAAACTGTACAAAAGCACCCAGCGCCCTCACACTACTTTGGGCAGTGTTTTTTTCACCATTTTGGGAATGGGGCCATATAGCTGAGGTCCCTTTGAATTGGGAAAATTCGCGGCGTTTTGACTAAAATTGGAAAATGAGTGATGTTGTTGTTTTGCTAACAAATGCTTCAAAATTGAGGATACAAGTGTGTCCAGTATTATATTTACTAAAGTTGATCTTACATGGATGATTGGAGATGAACAAAATATTGAGATCTGAACAAAATATTGAGATCTAAAAAAAAAAAAATTTTTTTTTTTAAACCTTCCATTGGGAATTTTGAGCTCCCATTTGGGAAAAATATATACTTTTTTCCATTGGGAATGGGTCCGGTTACCGGACCTGATTTTGAATGAAAAAAAACACTGTTGGGGGAAGGGGTCCGCAGCCCTTAGGAGGCGGAATTTTTTGTAAATGGGGGAATTTTTATAACGAAAAAAAACAAACTATGTTTAACTGTTATAAACATATCTTTCTATATATGGGACTGTCTATATAGGACAGAAAGGTGGACTTTTACTCAATCCATATAACAGTAATCTTATTTAAAAGTCCACCATTATGTTCTTTTTGTTCCTAAAACAAGCTAGTGCTGTGTCCATTTGCATGCAAAGTCTGTCTTAAACCAAAGATCGCGACCATGATATATCCCGCACACGATTTAACTTGCAAGTTCATTCATGCATGTTTATGTATGCATTAGCATAGTTTGGATATCTCAAAACCCGCTATTTACCTACCTTATTGAAGTACAGTACAGGCACCGTGTACTTAAACAAAAACGTCTGTCCGCGGTGTTCACTTTTCCCAATGGGTGACATTTCGCAGGGGGGGGGCGGACACGCTACCGACTGCGGTGTTCAGGGAACACCCAAAATCACCGCAATTGCACGCTATCGTTATCTGTAATCTATAGGGTACTGGAAAATGACTCAATCACTGAGCAGAAATAAGAAACGGGAACACCCGTGATCACTGCAATGACTTTCTTCCAAAGTGTCTATAGAACCCGTGTTTCTTATCCCTAAATGTTAAATAAGCACGTGCACTATTAATTATTATGTTGGTCAGTACATAGGGCCTATAGAAAACGACTGACTGCGTCTTTGTTTTATTTCCCAAACAAGCACCAAAAATACAATATCCTATGTATTACGAAACACAATTTAACTATAGATAAGCACGTGTTGTCTGTCAAAACAATGATAATACAAGCCAGTAAACATCGAAGTAATTCTCGTATATGATCTCGGAAACGGGACTTGCTTTTATATTTACAATTACGATATTTATTTTCATACGATTTGCTGAAAACAATTGAGAACCAAACAAACGTACACAGACAACACAAAATATAAATAATTATAACAAATTAAATTTAAAAAAACGTTTATTTTCGAATAATCGCTTTAGCTTTCTCCCGATTTCCAGAAAAAGACTTATACATGTTGAATGAAATCTGAATATAGATGACGCTGTTCATTGGTCGTTGTAAAAGAATATTAATTAACTGTGCACGGCACTTTATGTGCAATCAGATACAGTACAATAATTGTTGCAATATTGAACGAACTAAAAGTCAAATATGATGACACAGCATTTTTGCCTTTTAGTTGTTCAGAGGAAATGCCAATTCCAAATCATTTGCGAGATACATGTGACACAGGGTACCGTGATACTTGAATGGAAATTCACCACGAAGCTTTAACAATATTGTCTGCACTTCGTAGTTTTTTGTGTATAAATAAATACACCCACGCCTATTTTGGCGCGCATTTTGTCAAGACAAAACTGAAAAACGAAAATATCATGGGCATATACATGTACATGTATTTATTTGTGGCTACAATTTGTAACAGAACATGAATTAAACACGATGCACGCAGACTAGTGCTGCAACAATACGCCAAAAAGCGTATTGCGATATATTGTCAGGTCAAAAACCCGTATTGCAATATATTGCAATATATTGCTTACTTGTACCAGAATTATAACTCGCCAATTACCCGATAATCCCGTATATTCCAGTTTTAAAGCAAATTCTGGTAAATGTTTACTATAAAAATGCTCAAGAACACTAACATTCGCCAATTTTCTTAAATACCAAATACATTTTGGCATTTGTTACTATTTAAAGATGTGATGAAATAACTTCCAATCGGGCGTTTATTTTCCCACTGAACACGCGTAAATCTCCTGACGTGATGTTCCCGTTTTATACAACACAAATACACCCACACTTTCCACGCGACGTTCTACATGTCTGTATAATTTTCGTGCGCTTTTTATTGAGAAAAAGAATAAAGCACTTTTTTTATTGTTGCTTTAGCATTATATTTCGGAAGAGTGTTTCTGGAATTCGGATTACAAATTTTATAATGCTCATTTCAGAATCGAACGAGACATTTAGTTGTGCGTAATTAATTCAACAATAATTCGTTTAAAAGCATAGAATAAATAGAATAACAACGCTACTCTGTATAATAGACTTTTTAGAATGCCATTTTTACGTAACAATTTATTTTTACAAAATACCGCTTTGTTTTGTTTACCTGGCTATCATTATTTTGGATGGCTTTTCTGAACGAAATGTATATGCATGTTTGTAAAATTTTCGTACCGGTATGACGAAAATCGTATCGCAATACAATATGCGTATTGCGTATTGCGATATATACCGATATACCGGTATATTGTTGCAGCACTAACGCAGACCATATTAGGTGATTTACATGTACGCACTTTGGTATACCCTTGTCCCGATTGGACGCTTATTTCATCAAATCTTTAAATAGAAACACATGCCGTAATTCATTTGATACTTTACTTTTGTCGTCAATATTAACACTTATAATTTAATGAAAGGGATAAATACGTTAATGTTCAATTATTTGCGTTTAAAAGTAGAAATCGGGCATTTATGGGATTATCGAGTAATGGATAAAGATGGGAGAAGTTGCATGTATGCAATTGAGACAGTTGACATGCATGTATCGGGGAATCCAGGGACTCGGGATAATACGATTACTACAATCAGTTATGATGAATTCTCCATGGCATCAAACTGTTAATTGCATAATCAAACACGCAATTGTAGGTCGCCGTGGTGTAATGGATATGGTGTCCGCCTAGCGACCGGGAGGTCACGGGTTCGATCCCCGCTGTGGGAGCGTTCTTTCGATCTCCCATATAGACACCAAGTACTGGTTCTAGGCCCAGGAAACGGACTCTAGAGCATTTCAAATAAGTAGGAATTACTTTCTATGCAATCGAGCTAAAATAAATAGGTTTAAACTAAGCACGCAATTAACACTCCTCCAGGTGCAGTATGCTACGGCTAGGTGCGAACACGGTTTTCTTTTATACGCCGCGTTTAAAAAGACAGAAAACACTTTCATGGGCATGGGTGTGAAAAACATTATTCATTATCACTTTTAAATGAAATGGATCAATACAATAAGCCAAAAAAACTGCAGAAACAAAAAGACCACTGTTGTACCATTGTAAGGCCCCAAAAACTCACAAGATGGCCTTGGTTAGGATGAAAACATTAGCCCGTGACAATCCCCAAAACAAGTTTTGCGTTGTGAAACAAAATGGAGAAGAGTTTTGGTCAGGCACAATTTGGTTTAAAGCTGAATACTGCGCCAAGGGTTCCGGGGGAAAGGTTGTTCCCAAGAACTACATTGAGCCCTTATACAAGGGCTTCCAACTCACCTTGACAAATATCCGGCAACCAACAAAACAGGACTCGACCGTCAAAGCTCAAGGTCACCAATAGTGAATGAGATCATGGATGTCACAAGTTTGTCCACCTTCCCTTCTGTGACAAAACACATCACCAAAAGGGGCCTACAGCAGTGAAGTCGAAAATAGGATACCTGTTATCTGGACCAGTCAAAGCAGACGCAAAAAGTTCGAATCACGTTATTATAATTACTTCGCGTGCAAACGAAGCAAGTTCACTTGAACGTTGTCGGTCCTTAGAAGGCCTTGGAATCATTCCACCAATAGATGAGCCAGAGAAAAAAGACCGCTTGAATACATATCAACAGACGTCCATCGAATACTCTGATAAACAATACACGGCGTCTCTACCGTAAAAAAACGACCATGAGCCGTTACCATCCAACTACTACGTAACTAAAGGAAGAACGGAGGGTTCGATTCGACAAAAGTACTCTACACCGGAAACCGGAAGAAGATACGATGCCATTCTTACATTGTGAGATACCAACGTTGCACAAATTGTGGTGCAGATACACGACGAATGTCCCCGCAGGCAGTGGAAACTTATAGTCATACAGGAGCTAATCACCAGAAGAGACGGTCTTACACGAGCTGCACATGTCAGAACCACCCGGGGAGTAACGACAAGGCCAATTGTGAAGCTCTATCCGTTGGAGGTTACTAGTGACAATGAACATTAAATATACATCGAGGCATAGATGAACTATGTGTATTAGTGACATTATTTAATTTTGGTTGAATTCTTTTTCGTGGCCCCCAGAATGTTAAGTATTTGCGACGTCAACGCTATTTGCCGCAATTATGTATGTTTTACGTTGACGTCATCATCTTTATTGTTGTTTACTTTTATCAGACGTTATTATAGGATCGAACCAAACAGACGTGTTATAGTTCATAAGCGAAGTACCACTACCATATTAGCACAGGGCTCACGCTGTCTTGCGCCATTTGCGAAAGTATAGCGAATTTAATTGGCTCAAGAAAAATATAATTTGCGAATATGCTTAAATCTCGTTAAATTTCATTGAAAACATCCGCCATTTTAATCTGGAGTGTTTTTTAAAACTATTTTTCTCTTTGTTTCCATGAAAAATTTGAAGCGCATATGGTAGCTGGCCAATCAACATTGAGTTCGCTATCGGGTAATATGGGTCATTCATGCGCAGATAATGGAATACACAATTGATATTGTCGTCTGCCTACAATATAACGGCTGATGGCAAAAGTTGTATAAACAAGGGACAAAATTGTCACAAAACCAGGTTTTCATTGTTAAAAAAAATCTGATAAAGGGAGACAACTCAAACTGAACTTTTTAAATGAACAAACAAAATTAACCCCCTTTGTAAGTTTGTTTTAAAATAAATCTATTTTTAGTCGTGGCGACCTTGACATTGGAGATATTGACGTGATTCTTTCGTGCGACACACCGTCTCATGATGGTGAACAAATGTGCCAAATGATTTTAAAATCTCATAATGAATGACATAGTTATAGCCCAGACAAGCTCATTTATGGCTATTTTTTACCTTTGAACTCAAAGTGTGACCTTGACCTTGTAAATATTGACGTAATTTTTTCGCACGACACACCGTCTAATGATGGTTAACGAATGTGGCAAATGATTTTAAAATCTCACAATGAACGACAAAGTTATAGCCCGGACAAGCTTGTTCCGCCCGCCCGCCAGCCCGCAAGCCAGCCCGCCAGCCAGCCAGCCAGCCCGCCCGCATTCGCCAATCTAATAACCAGTTTTTTCCTTCAGAAAACCTGGTTAAAAATGAGAACTTTGTAAGTAGAGGTTTGTTAAAGCCTTTGACAGACTGGTAATTTGATGGTGAAAAAAAATAAATAAAAAAAAAATAAAAAAAATGACCTTTGACCTTGAATGAAGGATGACCTTGACCTTTCACCACTCAAAATGTGCAGCTCCATGAGATGCACATGAATTTATTTTTTTTGACCTTTGACCATGAAGGATAACCTTGACCTTTCACCACTAAAAATGTGCAGCTTCATAAGATACACATGCATGGCAAATATCAAGTTGCTATCTTCAATATTGCAAAAGTTATGAGCAATGTTAAAGTTTTCGGACGGAAACACGGACGGACAGACGGACGGTCAAAATTTGTGTGCGTATGGAAAGGCGTTGTCCATATACACATGCATACCAAATATGAAGGTTATATCTCAAGGGACATAGAAGTTATGAGCATTTTTCAAAATCTAAACGCAGATTTTGAAACCTAAACGCAGACCCCTACTTCATGGTCAAGGTCACAGGGGTCGAAATTGTTGTGCGTAAGGAAAGGCCTTGTCCATATACACATGCATACCAAATATGAAGGTTATATCTCAAGGGACATTTATGTCCATTTTTGACCTTTGAACTCAAAGTGTGACCTTGACCTTGGAGATATCGACGTAATTATTTCGCGCGACACACCGTCCAATGATGGTGAACAAATGTGCCAAATGATTATAAAATCTGACAATGAACAACATAGTTATGGCTCGGACAAGCTCATTTATGGCCATTTTTGACCTTTGAACTCAAAATGTGACCTTGACCTTGGAGATATTGACGTAATTATTTCGCGCGACACACCGTCCAATGATGGTGAACAAATGTGCCAAATGATTTTAAAATCTGACAATGAACGACATAGTTATGGCCCGGACAAGCTTGTTCCGCCAGCCAGCCAGCCAGCCAGCCCGCCAGCCCGCCAGCCCGCCAGCCAGCCCGCCCGCATTCGCCAATCTAATAACCAGTTTTTTCCTTTGGAAAACCTGGTTAAAAAACCTGGTTAAAAATAAGCAAATGAAAAGAAGCGTTACACTCAATAAATTATTTTTAAGCTTGTAGCATAATTACACGTTGTTCGTTGATAACACACAGTAACAACTAAAGTTCATTTCTGTTTTCATCGAGATTTATTTCTGTTAAATAATTTCTAACACAACGCTTCTAATGTTCATGAAGTACAATTTTACAGCGCGGCGGCCTATTGGCCGCCACGTCAAGAAAGCGTGACTACTCTACTCGATTGTCAAAAAAAAACTCCCTAGACTGTCCATAAATATAGATATAAACAACGAAAGCTTTGATAATTGTTATGTGTTCAATTCTGATTGGCTGTGTAACGTCACGTGTCTACATGTACAATTCTGATTGGCCGTTTGTTAAGTCACGTGTCTGCAACCTAAATATACGTATGCAACGGACACCCAACAAATACATACGGAAATGACCGAAGATTGACACATACGGTAAGCAAATATTCGTGTCCGGTAATTATAACCCGAGGCTAATGATTTGTTGATGCAGATGGCTGCCTATTTAAGATTGTATGAAATGTGGTACAAATTTCGATCATTATATAAATCCAACAATGCCCCAAATGTGCGTTTTGTGTGCGTCATGTTACACAACTTTCCCCCTATTTAATGTCCTGTGTCGCGTAATCGTTCATAGTTCATGGACGACACATACCGGTAGTTACTAACAATGTCCAATACTCTTAAATTACCAGTGTGTAGCCTATCATTCGATATCTCGTCATGCGCATAATGCCAAGATGACGAGTTTTGCATTAACTACCATTTTCTCGTGCTGCGCATGGGACAAGTCGGTCCCTCTCTATTTATGTTAATTTCTCTGCATAATATAGGATAAAATATTCAACAACACCACATATCAGTTTCTAGTCCAATTTAATGTCTAACATACTTAATATTTTCAGTTATACAAATACGTTGTGATTGCTACATGATTGTGTCTTTCTTGATCCGTACGTCTCCAAGTCTAAACGCTAACTGCCTATTTCCCTCTAACATCTGCCCCGTGAAACTCAGTTATGAATCCCATTGGTCAGTGTTCTATGCGTGTTTATTTCTGATTGGCTGAATTTCAACCTACTGGAGAAGTCACTATTCAAGTATGCACACGTTAAACAGCATTGTGACACCAATAAATAATGCAAATACAGCCTAAGGCTTGTGTCAACATAATTGTAACCCCTTTGTTGTTAAACATACACCAGATCCATATATTTAATCTTTTGACCGTCATGCATACTCCCCACTGATATACTTGTCAATATTTCGTACATAAAGAAAACCCAAATATTTCACCCAATTTCTCATCATTATTTGACACAACTTATCATCTCAATTTGATTTTTATGTATTTTAGGATACAGAAAAATCTTTAAGAATGTAAGTATGGAAGTAAACGAAAACATATTAATACATACGATGTAGAAAATCAAACACGCAAACATGAAAACATCAGTGACTAAAACATATATATGATGAAAATCTGCAAATTATTAATGAAAGTTTTAACGAATGTTTCTGCTGAAATAATAAAACGTCGGAATATTTAAATAGTCAATGTCAATCACAATGACGTGGAATGCGTCACTGATTTGGGAAATCCGATACGAATAGTGTCCATTTTTGACATCTTTGCTGGAGGCGATGTGGCGTCTAGGTGAAGAGATGAGACGTCCGGTTGGAGAGTATGTGACATCTGGTTGTAGATGGTAACATGCAGTCGATTGAAGACGGCGGCTTCCGAATGAAGACAATGATGGTCGGTCGGAGAAGCTGTTGGTCCTCGGTTGTCACACGATTTAGAATACTTCAAACGTTTATCATATAAAGTTCTGAAGAATGTCTGCGTTCATGACTGTAGTATTATACTAATTGTTTATGTACACGTAATTAAGGTAACACACATATATATAAGTTCATAGACGATAAAATTGTCACTTAATATATGTACAAAGTACGCGCGATTTTTCATCATCAAGTCCATTCATATCATCGTATCTTTAAAATCATTTTCGACGACGCGTGAAATGTCCATTAACAGTCCACTCGTTGTATGGTACTGATGCTGGTTCACAATTTGGATCAATGTCGACAATGTTGGATCCTAACTGAAGTCGTCTGTTACGTCATCTGATTCTCGACGGATACATCGTCGTCGAAGATATCTGTATGTCGATAACATATTCTTCTTCTTTGTCGGGGTGTTAAGATCTGATCACGATCTCAAATGCGTTATGAACGCATGTTGCTGCAGGCATACCACGCCAACGATGTCAGGAGCGCTGCTTTTCTCCTTAACTTGTATCGCATTGGCAAATCTTATAGGGTCAATTACATGAAATGATAAACGGGCCTTTTATTTACATATTAATGGAATTTGCTATATAAGCACTCAGATTACTATTCACACCTATGATAAGATATACCCCAATAAAATTAATGTACAAAAGAAAAAACTATACACGTTTGTCTATTTAACACAGTATGTCTAGTTAATCTCGCTATCGTTGAAAGGTGTACATCTTCTTCTAGAGGTACATAACAGTGATCAATCCTCAAACATCCTAAATCAAAGTATAAACGGACACCATTATCTTGTAAAAAGTCTCTTCCTAAAATAACATTTCTATTAACGTTACTTACTACAAACAAGATGTGTTTGTGAAACACAATGTCCCCCTATATGATGTTTGACATTGTAGGATGACCTTGACCTTGTGAAGGATGACCTTGACCTTGACCTTTCACCACTCAAAATGTGCAGCTCCATCAGATACACATGCATGCCAAATATCAAGTTGCTATCTTCAATATTGCAAAAGTATTAATAAAATAAGCGATTTGGGTCACATATATTTGACCTCTGACATTGAAGGATGACCTTGACCTTGACCTTTCACCACTCAAAATGATGAGCTCCATGAGATGCACATGCATGCCAAATATCAAGTTGCTATCTTCAATATTGCAAAAGTATTCATAAAATGAGCGATTTTGGCCACATAATTGACCTCTGACCTTGTAGGACGACCTTGACCTTGACCTTTCATCACTCAAAATGTGCAGCTCCATGAGATACACATGCATGCCAAATATCAAGTTGCTATCTTCAATATTGCAAAAGTATTCATAAAATGAGCGATTTTGGCCATATATATTTGACCTCTGACCTTGAAGGATGACCTTGACCTTGACCTTTCACCACTCAAAATGTGCAGCTTCATGAGATACACATGCATGCCAAATATGAAGTTGCTATCTTCAATATTGCAAAAGTTATTGCAAAATGTTAAAGTTGGCGCAAACAGACAGACAGACCAACAGACCAACAGACAGACAGGGCAAAAACAATATGTCCCCCACTACTATATTGGGGGACATAAAAACATGTGCTCTTTATATAAGCTCCCTATTTTGAATCTCAATTTTACACATCCGTGGACATATAATGAATTTCCGTTTACCGACTTTAGATTTACTTTTTTAATTATCAGTGCGGGTTTTTGTTTTAACATATCATAAGTACGTTTGTTTATCAAGGATACTTCAGCTCCACTATCAATTAAGCTCCTAAACTGATAACCACCTGTTGAAATAACACAAGAATTTGGACTACCACACAAAGCGATATTATATGTCTCGACTTTTTCATTCTTACCATAGACCCCTTTTTGGTAAGAATTTCCTAGTTTTTTCAATTAATGTACGTTTTTCTTTGAGAACATTCTCTACTAAAGTGTCCTAATTTACCACAGTTCCAACAATCAATTTTATCTTTCCAATTTTTGTCATATTCTTTCTTGCGCCTTTTATCGTTTTGATGTACCGTATGAACGTTCCGCCCTCCCGTATATGCTCCTATCTCGCGTTTCCTACGGCGACAGATTTCAATAGAATGACCGTGTTTCTTGCAATATGTGCAAACAATAGATGACCTAATATAATCGATATCTGTCTGAATATTATCGGTCGTAATGTTATCAAGTCCATTTATTTGTGATCGTAACTCAAACCTAGCTCTGACACTTTGTTCATGTATAGCGCTTTTTAAAGCATTTGATAACGTTGCATGATTTTCGCGCATTAATTTAAGTCTCAAATAATCGTGCGATAATCCGTCGATAAAAATTTCTACTAACTGTTTTTCTTTATAGTCTAAATTTCCTTCCATATTTTCGTATGCATCAGTCGCAAGAGATAAAAGTCGCTCAGCGTATATTTGAACATTTTCGTCGGTCCTTTGTTTAGGCCACGGCTTTTATATTTCTTGGTTTACAAAACCGCCGACCCTAATTTTTGGAAAAAGGGAAAAAAAATAAAATCGGAAAATCGTCTTTTTTTTAAATATTTTATTCCCGACCGCACTGCAAAACGAGCGAAACGAGAAAAAAAACGATCCGGTTTGAGTACGGTTGCGAATAAAATCAAGTAAGTACAATCAACGATTGGTTCACATATATTGCAGAGATCGGGATATTTTTCAATGTGACACAGTATGTACCAGTCCTTTTATGGGCACTTCTCAAAATTTATTTCGGGTAAAAATTACAGACAATAAGAAAATCAGCGTCAGTAAAATGTCGACCCCATCAAAATTTATTTCCGAGTCTGTGACGCAACTATATTGTTTAACATGTTAATTATATTAAACAAACCCGATATTATAGTAGATAAAAAAGTATTTGATAATTAGTATAAATAATCCAATAAAACACTGCCATTATTTACGATATATGTGTTTAGGAATTTTGTAAACACGTCCGCCATAGTTTATAGGAACTGTACAGAAAGTTTGGAAATCGGAACAAATCGGTATATCTCGGAAAATCATTGATAAATGTATTTGTCGTTTCAATGCTAAGGGCCGAGTAATTTCGGCAAATCGGAACTCAACTTGCGTAAAACACTAGCTCAATTAACCATTAAAATCCGCCTCCGTTCTCGGCAAAAGATTCGAAGGCGGAGCTATGCACGTGCTTTTATTAAATTGGAGGATTGCAATTGAGAAACAAACACACGATTGGTTCGGCATGTTGATTGCTAGACAAAGGAAGCCAATTTTTTCGGCGCGAAATTTGTCGCTTTATTGCTTCCGACAGAAAGCGGCTTTCCTTTGATGACGTCAAACTGTCAATTCACACAGACTGCACATTTTCGGAAGACTTTAACTGACTCCTTGTTTACAATTCCGGTAAAAAAACACTTGCTAACATTAAACTTTGGATTAAATTATCAAAATAAAGCAAAAGCGAAGTTGACAAATATGATTAAATTAATTCGCATCAGTTCAAATAAGACGTTTTGCGTTGTAAATCAACGAGTTTTCATGACAACAATAACTTTGACAAACATTACCGCGACGACGCATGGATCGATCTACCTCGATTTTTTTCATGTACGATCTCATAAGTCGAGTAAGAGCAAACACATACCGGGTAATTTGTGTATGAGTAGTTTATCTTATATAAGATTTATGCAACGGGCATTGCATTGCGTAATGAAGCGCATCGAATTATGGAAATGAAGCGCAGTTTTTCGTTTTAATGGGAGAAGAACGCATGTCATGTAATGGAGTGTTTAAAATTGCCTGATGTTACAAAAGGTGCTTTTAGGACTCATTTCATTTGAAGATATAGATGTGTTTCATTGCATAATTTGATTTTTTGTCTCTGTGTTAAGGTTATAAAAGATATGTTGTCTTTGTTCTGATGTTATTAGTATTAACTTTTTTTTCCGATGTTTTTTTTTTTTTTTTTTTTCGACCGCCCGATGGACCATTTTCAAAATAATTTTTGTAAACCAATAAAAAAAAAAGTCGTGGCCTTAGTCGTCTTTAATAATGAGAAAGCGTATTGTGGGTCTTGAATTTCCGCGAATCATAATTTAAGCTGTTCCTTTAAATCTGTCCATGTCCCTGTCGTATCGTCAGTCAAAAAACGATGTATGTAATCACTAACAAGCCCTTTACTAGATTGGTAAGCAGCAAATTTTAATTTATTATCATCTAAATTGGTAAGAGTTCCATATTTTTCTACATTTTTAATCCAATTTTTAAATTCTTTTGAATTTCCATCAAATGATTGTACCACCTGTGAAATAGTCTGAGTGCTTATGGCCGTTTTAACATCTTTAATTTGTTCATTTAAATTTTGAAATAATTCAGGGATTATTTGATTTGCCATTTTGATACCAACGTTAGGAAATAAAACAGTCACTCACCGGAAGTTGCAGAATATGTGCGGTCTGATGTCGTTGTTCCCGGCTCACGGTTGTTGTTACTGGTTACAGAAGTTGCCGAAACGGAGTTTCTTCGCGTTGTTTTTCATGGCTTCGTTATCGTAAGTGGTAGTATTTCTTTGTTCGAATCCTTGGTTCACGAGCACCATTTAATGTTCTGTGTAGCGTAATTACACGTTGTTCGTTGATAACACACAGTAACAACTAAAGTTCATTTCTGTTTTCATCGAGATTTATTTCTGTTAAATAATTTCTAACACAACGCTTCTAATGTTCATGAAGTACAATTTTACAGCGCGGCGGCCTATTGGCCGCCACGTCAAGAAAGCGTGACTACTCTACTCGATTGTCAAAAAAACTCCCTAGACTGTCCATAAATATAGATATAAACAACGAAAGCTTTGATAATTGTTATGTGTACAATTCTGATTGGCTGTAAAACGTCACGTGTCTACATGTACAATTCTGATTGGCCGTTTGTTAAGTCACGTGTCTGCAACCTAAATATACGTATGCAACGGACACCCAACGAATACATACGGAAATGACCGAAGATTGACACATACGGTAAGCAAATATTCGTGTCCGGTAATTATAACCCGAGGCTAATGATTTGTTGATCCAGATGGCTGCCTATTTAAGATTGTATGAAATGTGGTACAAATTTCGATCATTATATAAATCCAACAATGCCCCAAATGTGCGTTTTGTGTGCGTTATGTTACAAGCTGATCACTTTACAAATTTCTTCCGACTATCGATCTAAATTAAAGGATGATTATAATTAAATAATTAGTTACATGTCGAAGATGTTGAAGCTTTCTGTTCTTGATTGAAATTAATATGTTATAATTACTTTGTTGTTTTTTACTCACAAACTATGCTATAGTAAAGTAATATGTCAACCAAATAGTAAATTAATTACGTATTTGCTAGGTTACTTGTTTTCATTTTCTGTAGTCAAACGATATGCACATTTTATTTCATGTGCAAAATGCGTTCAAATTTTCGGACTGTGTTTTCGGATAAAGTATTTTTTCGTCGATTATATTATATTTTCGAAAATCTTTATAGAAAAAATAGACTTAAAAATACACGTGCGATGATACGGACCGTGCAGAAAAATCTTTACCAGTTTCCTTTCATGAGGCAGAAGACTTGGAGCTTTATTTGATAATTACCTTTCAGTTTGATACATGTCGGAGTTCAATGTTAGAAAAAAAATTACTAAAAAAAAAAATCCCTACCTACCTACCCACCCAAATTTACCTGGGTCGGGTTATGCCAAACACACAATTTTTTAAGGATGGCCCGGGTCCGTGAATCAACTAGCAGCTTGAAAGCTTATTATAAGGAAAAAATTCACCAAAATGGCCATTTTTCCGAAGATTCAAATTACAATTACTTTGTATGTACTTGAGATAAATTAATAAATTAAACTGATCTGAGCAGGATTTAATGACATCTTTCAGAAAAAAAATATGATGATTAGGCAAATAATGTGACTTCTAGAGTGTTCACAAGCTTTTTTAACTATATAAATATAAGGAAAATGACCCCCCATCTGGCGGCCATGTTTTTTACCAATCCAACCATTTTCGAACACAACCGTCATATCCAGAAAACACATGTTCAGACCAAAGTTCATGAAGATTGGACCAAAAATGTGACTTCTAGAGTGTTCACATGTTTTCACTATATACATATAGAGAAAACTGCCCTGCCCCCTAGCGGCCATGTTTTTTCACCGATCTGGACCATTTTCGAACTCGTCCGAGTTGGAGATATCAATGAAACCAATATTTTGACCAAGTTTCATGATGATTGGGCAATAATTGTGACTTCTAGTGTTCACAAGGTTTCTCTATAGCCATATAAGGAATACTGCCCCGCCCCCTGGCGGCAATGTTTTTCAATAGACCGGAACCATTTTTGAACTCAACCAACATATCATTTAGACAAACATTTTGACAAAGTTACATGAAGATTGGGCATCAAATGTGACTTCTACAGTGTTCACAAGGTTTTTCTTTTTTTGGACCTAGTGACCTAGTTTTTGTTCCAGCATGACCCAGTTTCGAACTCAGTCGAGGTATCAATGGGACAAATGTTCTGACCAAGTTTCATGAAGATCAGACAATAAATGTGGCCTCTGGAGTGTTCACAAGGCAGTGTTATGTTTAGTTGCTGATTAACATTACAATTCAAAGTTCATTTTCTTATTTTTAGCTCATCTATTTTTTTTTTTTAAATATGAGCTATTGTCATCACCTTGGCGTCGGCGTCAGCGTCTGCGTCGGCGTTGGCGTCGGCGTCCGGTTAAGTTTTGCGTTTAGGTCCACTTTTCTCAGAAAGTATCAATGCTATTGCATTCAAACTTGGTACACTTACTTACTATCATGAGAGGACTGGGCAGGCAAAGTTAGATAACTCTGGTGTGCATTTTGACAGAATTATGTGCCCTTTTTATACTTAGAAAATTGAAAATTTTGGTTAAGTTTTGCGTTTAGGTCCACTTTTCTCAGAAAGTATCAATGCTATTGCATTCAAACTTGGTTCACTTACTTACTATCATGAGGGGACTGGGCAAGCAAAGTTAGATAACTCTGGCGTGCAGTTTGACAGAATTATGTGCCCTTTTTATACTTAGAAAATTGAAAATTTTGGTTAAGTTTTGTGTTTAGGTCCATTTTATTCCGTAAGTATCAAAGCTATTGCTTTCATACTTGCAACACTTACTAACTATCATAAGGGGACTGTGCAGGCAAAGTAATGTAACTCTGACTGGCATTTGGACAGAATTATGTGCCCTTTTTATACTTAGAAAATTGAAAATTTGGTTAAGTTTTGTGTTTAGGTCCACTTTATTCCTACAGTATCAAAGCTATTGCTTTCATACTTGCAACACTTATTAACTATCATAAGGGGACTGTGCAGGCAAAGTTATGTAACTCTGACTGGCATTTGGACGGAATTATGGGCCCTTTATACTTAGAAAATTGAAAATTTGGTTAAGTTTTGTGTTTTGGTCCACTTTACCCCCAAAGTATGATAGATATTGCTTTCATACTTGGAACACTCGCAAACTATCATAAGGGTACAGTAAAAGGACAAGTTGCATAACTCTGGTTGTCATTTTTACGGAATTATGGCCCTTTTTAACTTAGTAACTTTGAATATATGGTTAAATTTTGTGTTTCGATCCACTTTACTTCTTAAGTATCAAGGCTATTGCTTTCAAACTTCAAATACTTTCATGCTATCATGAGGTTACTGCACCTGGCAAGTTGAATTTTACCTTGACCTTTGAATGACCTTGACTCTCAATGTCAAATTATTAAATTTTGCTAAAATTGCCATAACTTCTTTATTTATGATTAGATTGATTGATACTTTGACAAAACTACTCTTACCTGACATACCACAATAGACTCCACCCAAACCATCCCCCGTGCCCTCCCCTCCCCCCCCCCCGAATCCCCCCTCCCCCCTAATTTTTTTTTTTTTTTTTAAAGATCATCTCACAAATGACCACCACACCCTCACACTATACCCCCCCCCCCCATTTTTTTTTTGGAAACGGTTAAAAAACACAAATATTTATTTTTATTATTTTATGTTTGAAATACCGACCAACCATCGCACCCAAGAATCCCCCCCACTCCCCCCCCCCAATTTTTTTTTTAAGATCGTCTTGCAAATGACCACCACACCCTCACACTATACCCCCCCACCCCCCTACCCCCCCCACCCCCAAATTTATTTTTTTTGGAAACGGTTACAAAACACAAATATTTTTTTTTATTAGTTTATGTTTGAAATACCGTCCAACCATCGCACAATCCCTCCCTCCCCCCCCACCCCCCCCACCCCCCCCCCCCCGATTTTTTTGCATTTTTTTCGCTTTTTTGGAAGATAATGTTATAAATATCATCACCCCCACACTATACACCCCTCTTCACTCCACCCCTCCCTTCTTTGTGATTGAAAATGAGAGTCCCTTCACCTTTAAAAAGAAAAATAGATGAGCGGTCTGCACCCGCAAGGCGGTGCTCTTGTTTATACCAGTCTTTACAAACACCACGTTATTCTACTAGGAAGTGCCTTTAATAATTTAATTCAAATATTATCTTTATTAAAGTTTATTGTTAGTTTCTTCTATTAAACATTAATCGAGCTCACTTTCAGGCTTTGCCTTATTCACTATTAAATTTCTTGTTACAGCTATTTGTGTTTAGTCCAAGAAGGCTAGAGGAAAGTTAATTATACAGTAGTTATATTTTGTATGTTCGATCCGTTAAGTTCTAACTTCCAACGCTCCAACGTAGTCTGCTGAAACTCATTAGCTTGAACTCTTAAAGTTCCAACTTCAGGGGTCGACAAAATTGTTTTCAGCAACTTGCCCTGCAGAGCGAGTAGCTAAGAATTTTCACTTGCCCTGCTGAAATATGTACTTGCCCTGAAATTTATTCAAAAACTGCAATTAATCAGTAACTTATGTTTTATTGTGATTTTCTATTGGTTTTCATATAGAACTGTTAACTCACAAACTTCAATAAAGCTAATAAACTGTTTAAACACACTCTTCACTTGTTTGTTTTTCATTTTGTCCTCCAGATGGTCACAATCATTATGATTACACTTTAGGAGAATAGGAGAGTCCGAAAGGCATTTTGTTAAACTCAAACAAGCTTCTGTGTTACAAAAGGCAGTTTTCTCTTTGTCATTTTCGTCCATTAAAACTTGCCAATAGCCACTCTTTCAATCTAAAGATTTGAAGAATTTAGACGAATTTTTTAGCAGTATTAAAGGACCGTATACTGTACTGTAGTTAAGCATTTTCTTACATAAAATCTACTAATTATCGATTACAACCAAGAGATAGTCCCTTTATGCTTGACCACTCATGTGTTAATGTATTCTTACGCATATAAAACAACTGATTTGCGCGTTTTGGTTACAGTCTTGTTTGTTGACATGATCAATCTTGTATTGATTACAAATTTTTGTAGAATTTTGGCGGTCTTTACTGTGGCCATTTTCAAATTTGATAAATATATTGTATTGAATTGAGCTTCGAATTTATATGAATTAAAATTTGAAGAACTATTTGGAGTTTCCCAGTGTGGGAACTCGACGTTGTAGTCAAATAAAGTGATTTGTGATAAATCTACATGCCAGCATGTCAGCAAAAGAAAGAGCAACGAAGAAGCACATAGACTATAGAAAAATGGCTTCCAAGGGTTTGAGTGGCGGATTAACAGAGAAAGAGGAGGGAACTGCCGAAACAGAGGACGAGATGGATATGGCTTATCCCGTTGGAGCCTCAAAGACACCGGCGAAATCGGAAGCGATGAAAACTGTGGTTACACCGGGGAAAAGTGGCTTGATTTCGGATGGAGGAAGGAAAAATGGAACCGACAAAAATAAATTTTAATGGATCAGTTGGCAGAATTGGACAAGGAAAAAATGTTGAGGGAACAAAAAGAACTACAGTTTTTAAGGAAACAAGTGCAGGAGCGTGAAGCGCTGATTTGTGACTTGGAGGACATCTCCAAAACAGTGACGGGCACGAAGTTTGCTAACGAGTTAGTTGTACATAAGACGAGGTCAAGGTTGGCAGCGAATTTAACAGGGTCAGTAACACCTTCTACTCCAGGGGCCAGGCAGGGAAAGACGACAGTGTCAGCACCGGCCGGGAAAACAGGTATGCCTTTGTTAGACATTAACTCTTTGAGCCAAATGGCCGGCTTAAGAAAAAAGGCAAAGAAAGAACTTTCAAAAATTGGATTTGTCTTGACTGATTCGTCACATACAGATTTCTCATCTGATTCAGATAGTGCATCAGAAGAAAGTAGTGACACTGATAGTGAGTCGGTAGGCTCAAGTTTGCATGATCGTGTTAAAAAGGCAAAGAAAAATAAAAAACATAAAACTAAATCTGAAATCACATCTAAATCATCAGACTCTGTTAGGAATAAACAAAAACATTTCATTTGACAAAATAGAATTCAATTTGTTCATAGCAGGAGAGTTAGAAATAATTACTTCTTCAAAAACTGAGAAAAAAGAAAAGGAAGCAAGGTTGCAATAGTTAAAGAAACGTATGTATCTGAGCAGATCATACGAATTTGGGGTCATTAAATCTTTGTACGCTGCCATTTTAAGAGAAATAGAGTTAGGATGTGGAAGTTGGGGAGACGATTTTCATTATGTTGAAACAACTATTTTGGCAAGAAACAAAGTACGTTATTACAAGAACGAATCTGTACAGTTACGCCCAAAGCCTACTTTTGACCTCCCCCAGGAAAAAGGTAGTACTGGTTATAATGTAGAGGTCAAGGTGTAGTTTTTCAAAGAAATAAATGCTCATATACTTCATCTCATGCTGTTGACAGCAAAAGGGGTTAAAACTAGTTTTGCGAAACACATTTGTGCTACGTGTTGGCAGACAGATAAGAAAGAGTTGGTTCATCCTGAATCCTCGAGTGCTTGTCCTCATGCCAATTCGTGACTCTTCAGGAATTTAGGGGTGCAACAGGATAGGTTAAATTCAAATGACGAAGTGGATATTTTTTGCCAGAATTTTGTAAGAAAAACATGATCAATTCGTCGGCAGGAAAAGCCTTGGTTAATAATTGTCTTTGTAGTCATAAAAATAGTTGTAAAATTTGTTCTGTTGTAAAAGAAAGGTTATCACATTCATTACAGGAAAAAATTGAGGTTAGTCACAGGGTTAAAGCTTCTGGGAAATATAATTTTGAGGGATGTAGAATTCCAGTTAATAAACGGATAGATACTGAATTTATGCATAGGATGCTCAGTGGTTATTGGGACACTTTAGTATGTGATTTACTGAAGTTTGGTTTTCCTATTGAAATTGAATAAGAGAATAAAAAGGTTTTGTTTAACAAGTCCATTAGTATAAAAAAATCATGCTGGAGCTCTTGCCTTTCCGGAACATATGTTAAAATATTTACAGAAGGAAGCATCACATGAAGCCATCATTGGGCCTTTTACATCTTGTCCTTTTAAAGAAGGAATGGTCATTTCACCTTTGAACAGTCAAATACTGAGAAGAGAAGAATTATCCTAGATTTAAGCTTTCCTAAAAATGGCACTGGTGATAATGATTTTGTTTCAAAAGATACTTATTTGGATAATAAAGAGATCTTATCTTTCCAAGGATTGATGATTTTGTGGCTTTAATTATGGCTAAAGGACCAGGGTGTATGATGTTTAAACTGGATCTGAGACGTGCATATAGACAGATTAGTATTTGCCCTTCCAGTTATAATTTAGTTGGTTTTACTTGGAAACGCCACATATTTTTTTATCCTGTTTTGGCCATGGGTTTAAGATCATCAGCTCATATTTGTCAAAGGGTTACCAATGCATTTGCCTTTATGATGTTTAAGTTTGGATTTTGTGTGTGTAATTATCTTGATAATTTTTGTGCGGTTGAGAAGAAAGAAGTGGCCAATTTTGCTTTCATGTTGTTGAGAGAATTGTTCGTTAGAAGTGGTATTGATGAGGCTTTAGAGAAAGCATGTGCACGGTCAGAAATAATGGTTTTTCTGGGTGTTTTGTTTAATAGTCATACATGTACTATGACAATGGAGGTCACAAAGCAGAGACTTGAAGAGATCAAATTGTTGGTTACTTCCTGGTTAGATAGAGATACAGCATCATTGAAGGAGATTCAGCAGTTATTAGGAGAGTTAAATTTTGTAGGGGCATGCGTTAGATCTAGCCGAATTTTCGTTAACCGGATTCTTAACTGGTTGCGAGATTGTTATGCTAATACTGGAAATTGTTTTATGATTCCACTTGAGGTTAAGAAAGATCTGAATTGGTGGAATACATTTTTGCCTTTATTTCAGGGTAGAGCTTTGATAGATTATGGAGATTGGTTACAAGTAGATACAGTATTCGGTTCAGATAGTTGTTTAACCGGTTGTGGAGGTATTTGTGGAAATAAATTGTTTCACAGTACCTTTCCAGGGTTTATTCTAGATCAGAAATTGAGTATAACTTGTTTGGAAATGCTTACAGTAGTAGTGTCTTCGAAGTAATGGAGTCAGGTATTAAAAGGAAAAAGGGTTGTTATCTTTTGTGATAATCAAGCAGTTTGTATAGTGAAAAGTGTATTTTTACAGCAATGTTTACGTGAAATATGTTTCATTGCTGCTGTGAATGAGTTCCAGATCAGGGCTGAGCACCTTAGTTCCAATGACAATCGTATTTCAGATTGCCTATCAAGGTGGGATTTGGATTTGTTGTATAGAAGGGAGTTTTTTGATAAGGTCTCTCATATCTCTTCTTTGTTGGATGTATTTGTCTCAGAAGATTTATTTAGATTACATGCTGACTGGTAGTTTAATTTGTTTCAGAGTCACAATTGGGAGTATTGAGAGGGGACCTCACAAAATCCCTTAAGTCAGCTTTTGCTGAGGGAACAAACCAGAATTTGCAATACAGTGGGAGTCTTTTATTTTATTCTGTATATATTTGAAACTTTGTTTTTTACCAGCGTCCACTACAACTTAACAGTTGTATTGTCAATTTCTCAGAAGATCATTTAAGTCAATTGATAGTATAAAGAATTATGTCAGTGGCGTAAAAAACAATGCATTTGTATCTAGATTATAATATTGATCACATTAATGGTTATTTACTTAATTTATCATTAAGGGGTTTATCAAGATTAAATCCTTGGACCGTGTAACAGGGCTCGACTCTAACAGTGGTCCGTTGACCCGGGGTCAGTAAAAAATAGGGAGGACCAGTGAAACTAGAAATTTGGTTGATCCGTCGGACCAGTTAAAAATCCTGGCCAGCTTATTGTGAAATACTGGTGGAAAGCGGTTTTCATCAATAAAACAACTTTATATGTTCATAATAAACCGATAATTTCATAATTATTTTATGGGCCGACTCGAGACTGCGATAAAAATAGCAACATATTGGAAATTCCAATTTTCTAGATGCCCGGGTGACAAAAACCTGTTGTCGGATCAAAAAATCTATTTGCGTTCCGCAAATGTCTCCTGACTTCGCCATGATCGATACACAAATTAACATAAAATTCGAAGATTTCGGATAGAGAAATGAACAAAATGGTATTTAACTATTTATTATTTTGAAAAAGCAGCAATAATCAGCATTTTATCGATCTTAGTACCATCAGAATATACTTTGTTTACTGTGCGAATTTACACTGAAGGGCACAGGATAATGTTTTGATATTGCCGGAGAGTAAACTTGTGTATTTTCAAGATTACAACTTTTCGCAATGTGGAATTTTATTTCGGGGGTGGTTGAACCTCCGCCTTAAAAAACCTAAAACTAACAGTTTTCTTTTTATGCACAATACATTGTGGATAGTTCGGAAAGTAAGTTGAAATTTAGGTAAAATAACATAGAAATTGTCGGACCACTTGAAATCTTGGAGGACCAGTAATTTCTGAAAGCTGGTGGTCCTTTGGGTCAGTAGGTAAAAAAAGTTAGTGTCAAGCCCTGTGTAACGAGCAGAACCTATGACGCTAGAGATTTTATTACGTATATTTGTCATTTTAGATTATTCCAAACCGGAAAATATTGTACAGTACACTCCACGCGTTTTCCCCCAAAAATGCGCTCCCTCCGCGGGTTTTTTTCTGCTAGCGAGTGTTCACGCGGCGTTGAGAGAGCCAGGTGAACTCGATAAAACGCTCGGCGTTATACGCCGCGATCGCTAATTCCTGCGGCGTGTATTTCTTTAGCCTAGTCGGTAAATGCAGACAATTTCCGTTCTTATCAGTGACCGCCGCGCAACGCCACCTTAGCAGTGTGCTACTGGGCATGCCAACAAATAAAAACATTGTTATAATAAATTGTTTAAATACTGTTGTACATGTATAAAAAAGATAATTGTATAGAAAATTAATACGTATAGAAATTATGTTTTTAATTCACAGGTACGTCTACAATATGAATGAATATAAGACATTTGACAAATTAATATTTGAAATCATAACACATATAATATAAAGAAGTGAAACTCCAGCTGCTGGAGCAGTATTGAATTTTCATTAAAAACAATTAGTTGGTCCTTTATTTAAGGCAAGTGACCGATTGCCCAAACAGTACAAAACAGCACAATACAGCACAATACAAACCAACATAAACACAAAATATGAATAAAGCTGGGGTCACCGCCTTGGAACGGTCAATGCAAAGCATTGGGGGTTTAAACCTGGTTATAGAGCGCTCAACCTCACACTTGGCCCAGCAATATTCATAATACATTCAAGTGTAAATAAAATTTAACGTCATAGCATTGTAACTCAAATTAAACAATAATAAAAGGGAATTAAAACGCATTCAATTTAATTACTATTTAATTACTCAATTGCATTGAAGATACAAGAGTAACAGAATTACAACTTTTTGACGAACGATCAAATAAAACTATTAACAATTGTCAACTACATTCCTTCTTTATAGAAAAGATTTGAGAATGTAGAATCATAGAGTTAATATCTCAGATAATCATCGCGCAAATACAGGAAGAAGCAGCAATAATGGGTGTAAAAATTCCATATTACATAGCTTGGTTGTTTATGTGACTGCTAAACAAATTAAAAATAATTAAATCAAACAAGAAACGCCTATCAGAGAGAAAATATAAATAAAATGGAACGTTATAAACCCAATGACCTATGCATGTAGATTACAACTGGGAAAGTCGGTCGTATGACGTCACAAAAATCCATAATGACATAATGACGTGAACAAATTCCAAGGGCAGTACTAAATAAAAATATTAATCGGGCTGTGCTACTAATAAAACAAGTTTACGTGATTTAATATTAAGAAGCAAATGAATACAAATGGTAATTCCATTAAAGCGACATTATTGGAATCAAACAGTATATAGGTGTTTTGACAACTGAAGACAGAAATGATTTGATGTACGATTTGAGTCCAAATGTAGTTTACATGCAGATTTGTTCATACGACACAATGACACAATTTTATTCAACAGTGACAAATGCCTATAATGTAGTATTCATGCAGATTTGTTCATACGACACAATGACACAATTTTATTCAACAGTGAAAAATGCCTATAATATCACTAATGATTCCAAATTTTAAGGGAAGAAAGATATAGTGAATCGAAAACCATCAAACACGTGTTTTTAAGTACATAAGCATCGTATCCTTTTGATAAAAACAAGTTAATTAAATTGAAAAGTTTAATATGAACATTTGGTTTAACATATTTTAATTTGCGGACACGCTTCAAAACATCTCCGTAAAATGATGGATGGGAGATTCCATTATTTAAATGCCATTTTAAAGAAACATTATATTTTGAAATTAAATCACCATACTTAGAGTAAAATCTAGCAAATTTATTTCTTAAGTTATGATACAAAAAGCCTTGTTTTAGCAATTTTTTAGTTAATATTAGATTACGATCATTAAAATCTTTAATACACGAACATGCTCTGGCATAACGTACCAACTGCGAAATGTAAATACCATAGGAAGGTCCTTTAGGGATGTTGCCATCTAGAAACGGAAAATTCACAATTTCAAAGTTAAAATCGTCCCGTTTGTCGTATAAACTAGTTTTGATCAAATTATTATTAATAGTTAAATGTAAGTCTAAATACGCAGCGTCTGTATTGGATATACACGATCTATTTAAGACTAGTTCTTTTGGGTAGATTTTGTGAATATATTGTTCAAATAATGGATTATCTAAATAAAGTATGTCATCAATGTACCTACTAGTAAGGTTAAAACAATTAATCAAATCTACTTGCTTAGTTTTAGATAATTCTAACATAAATTCGCTTTCATAACAATATAAAAAAAGGTCAGCTATAAGTGGCGCACAATTAGTACCCATAGGAACGCCAATAATTTGTTTAAATATTTTACCATTAAATTCAACAAACAAGTTATCCAAAAGAAAAGTAAGTGCTGCACAAAAGTCAAGACCAGTCCAAATGATGTAATTATCTAATATCTGATTAGTAAAAAAAGCTGTTTTAGTGTTTAAAGCTAGATACAAACATTTCTCTCTAGCAAAAGTTTTTTCAATCAAAGAAACAAGTTTGGATTTTATTAAAGCGTGAGGAAGCGTTGTATATAGTGTCGAAAAATCATAAGTACTTACCTGCGACACCTTATATTTTTTATTTTCAATTTTATCAATAACTTCTAAGGTGTTTTTTATTGACCAAAATAGGTTAATATTACTATTTTCATAAACTTTATTACAAAATTTAGCTATATGATATCTAATAGCACTCAATGCAGATGTAAGATACACTGATAATTGTTTGGTGGTACAAGACACTGAATTAGCGATAAAACGACTTTTATATGGCGTCTTATGTAATTTAGGTATCCAGTAAAGTGATGGCAATTTCTTGTCAGTAATATTGACTATTACATTTAACTTTATGCATTGGGCAATAGACAAGAATAAATGTTCCGTAAAATTTCCAAATGAGAATAATAATTAGTAATCCGAAACACACTACGATTTTTAATGTTAACACGACGTTTACAAATGCTTCCAATATACAATCATCATGTATATTTCCCGACAAAAGCGCGCGAAAATTATGCTGCAATGTACTTAAGGTAAAGGTATACTCCTGCAAAGCGTGCGTGTATTGATTTTTTTTATACAAACTTTGTAGCGCAGAGAACATTGAATTTTGTTGATTTCGGTTAAAAGTTTCTTTGGTATTTTTTTAACAAAATTATATCGCGAATAAGTTGGTATTTTCTCCAAAATAATTTCAAATCGAACACGCCGAATCTTAATCGTTACGGTATTTTAGTAGAGTAATTATTTTAACAGTAATTGTACTGCAAACTGATTAAAGAAGACATCTGGGCAAAACTGGATTTTAAGTGTTTGACATTATGAAAACACGCAAAGCTTGTCTACTGACCTATTGTGTAGACTGCTGTCTGCGGTGTTTTGACAAAAGGGATTAACATGTGTGAATGTCACTCTGCTGATTTGGTCCATAATTACTGGTAAACATTGTTTTGAATGTCAACTCAACAAGAATACAACTGTGAATATTAAATGCAACTATCAACTCAATAGTTACCACCTTCTTTTAGCATAAATGGAATAACCTAACTTCAAAGAGAAAACAAGGGCTGTTGGTAAAACATGCATGCCCCCATATGGGCTCTCCGTTGTAGTGAGAGCCATTGTGTGAATATGTTTTTGTCACTGTGACCTTGACCTTTGACCTAGTGACCTGAAAATCAATAGGGGTCATCTGCCATTCATGATCAATGTACCTATGAAGTTTCATGATCCTAGCCATAAGCGTTCTTGAGTTATCATCCGGAAACCATTTTATTATTTCTGGTCACTGTGACCTTGACCTTTGACCTAGTGACCTCAAAATCAATAGGGGTCATCTGCGAGTCCTGATCAATCTACCTATCAAGTTTCATGATCCTAGGCCTAAGCGTTATTGAGTTATCATCCGGAAACCATTTTACTATTTCGGGTCACTGTGACCTTGACCTTTGACCTAGTGACCTGAAAAACAATAGGGGTCATCTGCGAGTCATGATCAATCTACCTATCAAGTTTCATGACCCTAGGCCTAAGCGTTCTTGAGTTATCATCTGGAAACCATTTTACTATTTTGGGTCACCGTGACCTTGACCTTTGACCTAGTGACCTCAAAATCAATAGGGGTCATCTGCGAGTCATGATCAATGTACCTATGAAGTTTCATGATCCTAGGCCCAAGCGTTCTTGAGTTATCGTCTGACAACCACCTGGTGGACGGACCGACCGACAGACCGACATGAGCAAAGCAATATACGCCCTCTTCTTCGAAGGGGGGCATAATAAATGCATTAGCAAGCAGAGAATTGACTTTGTCCCCACAATTAAAACCATTCCTTATTAATTTGTTGAACGTGTTTACTTGAGTAAGTTATGCCTTTAGACAGGAAGCGGCTTTTCTTTGATTACGTCAAACTGTCAATTCACACAGATTTGCGAGATTTTTAGGGTCCTTGGTCATTTGTTTACATGTTGAGTATAGAAAATCACCTGCTAACATGAAAACTTTGGATTAAATCATCAATATAAACACAATGTTGCAAACTGTGTTTACATTAATTGGTAAGTATTAGTTAAAAGACGATGTTTTGTTTGTCGTAAATCAACGAGTTTTCTATAGAACAACAACTACTTCTACAACAACGTCGGGATCGATCTATCTTGGGTTTTTTTAAATTGTAAATATTATACTACATGTACATGTATGTACTTGTAATAAATGCAATTTTATTTGAAAATCAGGAAGTCAAACAAAATTAAATTGATCGTTTTCTCGTAAAACGCGGAGTTCCCACGCGTTGCCAACGCCGAGGGCCGCCGCGTCGGCTTATCAATTTTGCCGATCGTTAACCGCCGTGTCCAAAATCATGCAAACGCCGCGTATAGCGGGATTTTCTTAATCTCCCTCCAGGTCAAAACCCGCAGAGTATGGAGGGATATTGGGGAAAACGCGTGGAGTGTACTGTATATTGGTGTTTATTTCTATTCGCATTTTTCTTATGTGCTAGAAAGTCTAATCTAGTACCAACTTCATCTTCTGATATTGAATCAGGAAAAATTTTGAGCACGGAGAGTATTCAATTCCATAAAAATTACATCTTAGTACATTTTAACAGGTCAAAGACTATTCAGTTTGGAGAAAGGGAGATAATTACTCCTTTATTGAGATTAGAGGATAAAAGGTTATGTCCCGTGGAGGCGTATGAGCGCTTATTGGTTTTAAAGTTAAAACATTACATTTATTTTTTACTTTACCTAATGGTTCAGTCATTACATACTATTTATTTCAAAAGAAATTAAGAGAATGTATTACTGAAATAGGTTTAGATGCCAATAAGTTTTCAACACATTCTTTTAGAAGGGGTTTTACAACATTAGCACATCGTATGGATATTCCTCATTCACACACTCAAATTCTTGGTGATTGGAAATCCGATGCATATAAGGCATATTTGGAATTAAATTGGTCATATAAAAGGACCATTTTATTTAAAATGTTTAGGATTGTTAAATAATTTGTTTTATCAAGGGTCTTTTACAGTACAGCCAACGCGGCACAAACATAATCCGCGGCTACGCCACTGCCAGATTATTAGTACGCGGCGGCCGAATCGTGTATTCACGCGGCGTATCGCCGTGGCACTCGGCATCGATCCGCGCAACGACGCCGAGTCTGTATTAACCTTGCGTACTTTCGCGGAGTACATCCGCCGCATACACATACGAGTGAAAAGATATCCACCTACATGTACATACATGTATGCGCATGTATGTGTAGCGTAGAATTAATTACGCGCAACTGTTAATGTTTCGTTCGATTATCATTATTAAATTTGTAATTCGAAACACACTTCCGAATTTTAATGCTAACGCGACCTTTGGCAAATTCTAGCGTCAAATAAACAGTGCTAAAACATGCTTTGTTTCATAAAAAGCGAGCGAAAATTATGCAGACATGTAGAACGTCGTTTGGAAAGTTTGGGTGTATTTTGTGTTGTATAAATACATGAACATCACGTCAGGCGTAAATCGCGTGTTCAGTGGAAAAAAACGCCCCGATTAGACGTTATTTCATCATCTCTATAAATAGTAACAAATGCCAAAATGTATTTGATACATAAGGAAATATCGAGAATGTTTGTGTATCGTAAATATTTACCAGCATTAGCTTTAAAACTGGAATATAGGAATTATTGGGTAATTAGTAGCGATATTAACTGTTTAATATGAACAAAATATAACGTGTTGATATACGCATATTCAAACAATAGTTATAATAAGCTGATAATTAACAAAACAACAAATACGTCGTCACCGTCTTGATTATTGATGTGGCTTCAAACTGCTAATTTTCTCAGCTTAAATATAATAGCAAAATCAACATGCAATTAATTTATAAATCCACCATATGCTGGAGCCTTGACCACTTGTATGTGCGAAAACATACTTACGTGACCTTGTTTATGGGTGAAATACATACACTACGGGCGGGAAACAAACTTAATTGGCCAGACACATTAACTACGCTTACATGTATATGGCAATACAATCCGCGCACAATAAATTTATTATGATTTTAATTATTATTATAATTGTTCTTTCAAAATTTGTTAACTACATGTAACAAATAATTTTAAAAAGATTTTTTATTTCATGATGCGCATCGACTCGGCATCATGTCGCGGATCGTGGCATGCCTCGGCGGACAGATGCGAAGCTTCGCGGCGAAAAGCGACTTGCCGCCGCATACTGACGCGGCTTCAACGACTGACACGGCATCGACTCGTTTCGTCTTGCCGCCGCGGATCGCGAAATACGTTTGTTCCGCTTTGGCTTTATGTAATTGTATGTTATTACTGGAGTGGTATGTAATATCATATCGGATTCCATGGCCAAAGATGTTGGTGGAATATGGCACACAAATATCATTCCATTCCCGGGTATCAACATAGCTCGTTTATCAGCCAGAATAGAGATGTCACCTTCGCTTGTGAGCAAGCCGTTCACAATAATTCATGTTGGTACGAACGATATAATCACGAGAAACCAGAGTGAATCATACTCAGTGGATGATATCATTAGTTTTTACAACAATTTAATAACTTAAATTAGGAATATTAATCCTAAAACACATATTGTGTTTTCCTCCATATTACCACGTCCTTGTTATTATAGCATTACAAAAGATTAAGTGAAACAGGTTAATACTCTTTTAGAGGTTAAATGTAGAGACAGACAAAGCCAGTTTGTACATAGTTACAGGCCTTGTTTCAAATTCGGAAGACCTGATAGGTCAGTTTTTGCGGTCCGGGATGGAGGGTTACATCTCAATTCAGAGGGTACTCGTTTGTTAAGAAAATTTTTCATTAGGGTTGTCTCATATTTGTTAAAAGGAAACAAGAGCGCCGCATGACGGAGCAATATACCCCCGATTCGTGTTCCATTGGAGATGATACACTGATGATTGATGTATTTGTTTTGGAAATAAGCAAAAAAAACAACAACAACTTATATAACTGATATATTCATATATATGCATTGCTATCAATAAGTGTACACTTAGTCTCATTTGTTCTCTAAAACACAATATTTAAATCATAATTGTTTAGACCTACATAGGTATAGAATGGCAGTATTTCCTGTACTGATATTACTTATCTTGAAACTACTGACCAAGTTTGGTAAAGATCGGATGAATACAATTTGAATAAGAGTCCGGACAAAGTGGCGCTGTTGAAAATGGACTAATTGACCCTATGACCTAGTTTTTTACCTGGCATGACCCATATTCGAACTTGGCCTAGATATCAACTAGATGCAACTACTGACCAAGTTTGGTGAAGATAAGATTTATACAATTTGAATTAGAGTCCGGACAAAGTAAAATGCACTAATTGACCCTTTGACCTAGTTTTTGACCCAGCATGACCCATATTCGGACTTGACCTAGATATCAACTAGATGCAACTACTGACCAAGTTTGGTGAAGATCGAATGAATACAATTTGAATTAGAGTCCGGACAAAGTGGCGCCGTTGAAAATGCACTAATTGACCCTATGACCTAGTTTTTGACCCGGCATGACCCATATTCGAACTTGGCCTATATATCAACTAGATGCAACTGCTGACCAAGTTTGGTGAAGATCGGATGAATACAATTTGAAATAGAGTCCGGACAAAGTGGCCCCTTTGAAAATGCACTTATTGACCCTATGACCTAGTTTTTGACCCGGCATGACCCATTTTCGAACTTGGCCTAGATATCAACTAGATGCAACTGCTGACCAAGTTTGGTGAAGATCGGATGAATACAATTTGAATTAGAGTCCGGACAAAGTGATGCCTTCCGCCCGCCGCCCGCCGCCCGCCCGCCGCCCGCCCGCCCGCCAAGGGGTTTCACATAATACGTCCCGTATTTTATACGGGCGTATAAAAAGTAATGTGTGAAATTGCTATCTTTGAATTTTCAGACAAATGACTTTTTGATTAGTAAAAAATTGGAAGCCAACACGTAGCTCAAATAGTTATCATTCTTTCACTACTTAATTTTTTGTTAGGAATACATTACAATAGTTTTTGTTAGGAATTATAGGTTAAGTGATAAGGGTTTATATAGTGATAATGTTAGTAGTCAGTGTTTTTTTTTTCACTTATAGGGGAATGGTGGCGGGGCCCGTCCAAAGGGGAAAAAATGCGTCGTTTTTTAGGAAAAGGGGAAAATTAAAAATTCACTTGTTTATATGTAATGATATTTATTATATAAATACACATGTTTGTATGAATCAGTGATTTTTTTTGCCCAAAATTACCCCCGATATTCGGCTGCTTCCCAATTGCAAAAAATGAAGTTTTTTCCCAAAAATCTGACCAAAATTTCCCAAAAAATGACCAAATTTTCCCAATTAAGCCAATAAGATTACAATGTCATTTAGCGTTAATTTCGTAGAACGAGTGCCGATCGAGCTGTCAAGTCTTCGCCGAATGTCAACTGACTTACTAATGTTCGCGAATGTAGCCGAATACGATTTCACGTTGCTATCCACACATCTCTCTCTATATTGCGGAGGATACCGACGATAGTCGATGTATCCCGATTGTTAACGCCTGTTTTTACACACGTCCAAAATGGCGGCAAGCAGACGAGATGTTTGCGATGAGCAGCGAAAATGATAAATAACACTAAAATTAACAGCGGATATCACATGGTTATAAGGAGATAATTTAATGTGTGTGTCAATTAACGCAAAATACTATGTTTGAGATGAACAACAACAAATATTTATCAGAAATGTTCACAGTGAATGTGCGTCACAGAAATCTGTTTTGGGAAATTGGAGTTCACAAAGTTAAAGCATTTAAGACGAGAACCGTTCGAAAATGGAAAGAGACAAACATGTTTGATTTATATGTTAGTGGATCTGTGTATATTCAGATTCGTATGCATATTCTGCTTTATTATGTTTGTCACGCTGTATAGTTTGGTGAAATAGCATTGAACTGAGGATGTCAATTGTGCAAGATATTAAAAGGTAAACAACTGAAATGTATTATTTTAGCTCCATTTAATACAACATTAACACAGCAAGAACACAAAAGCGTGTTTGTTAATATTTGTTAATGTTTTCACCATATCATATTTTACTTTAAAAAACATCCTGAATTAAATTCATACTCTTAAAGAGATTATGATTAAATCATAATGGTACATGTATATTGAAGAATCTATAGATTATTGCAAGTTTAATATGCATGTGGAAGGATACTAACTAAACGTTGTAAGAAGACATGAAAGAAACACTTTATAATATAAAAATGCTGTCAAACATGAACTTAGCAATTTTTATTCTGTTCTTATAATCATATTTATAATGTTTCCCAATTTCATGGTTTATCGCGCTAATTTTCCCAATTCAAATGCCACAGGCTGTAACAAAAAAAAGCAAAAAAAATCACTGTGAATATAATATTCACAGCTGAATGTCTTTGTCCTTTTTCTTTAAATTAAAATATATATCAATGATTTTTTCAACATTAGTTTCAGACAGTTCATCCTTCATGCACAGCCTCAGTTTTCTTAGCCATTTTGAGTCTAATTGGGATATTTTAAATTGATAACATGGCAAATTTGAGCATTATTTATCAATAAAATGGACCAAATTGGAATGATTTTATCAACAAATATTGACACAATACAGATACATCAGGCCTTTTCCTGGCCATTTTGGGAGAAAAATGCAATTAATGTGAAAAGTCCACTTATTTGGGAAAAACTATTTAATATAACGCTTTGTAATAATTCAAAATAATATAAATTATAGTTATATACTTTGCTAGTTGTTTATGAAATAAATTTGAGATATATTTATCATGATTATGAGACAGTTCTTTCAACAAAAAAAAAAATGTTGTTTTTTTAACTTCTGGAGGGGATTTTTTTACAAAATGGGGGAAAAATATATACTCTTTTTTGAGGGGAATGGGGCCGAATATCGGCCTCGAAATTGCCATAAAAAAAACACTGGTAGTTATAACAACTATGTTATTATGAAAGTTTGGCAATGGTTTGAATTTCTGTGGATGTATTGATGCCAAAATGTTAAGGTTGTTTGTCTGATTCATAGCATCAGGGCTCGAAATTAACACTCGCACACTCGCAAAATGCGAGTGAAAAATACCGATTGCGAGTTAAGTTTTAAGCCACTAGTATTTTTTTGCGAGTAAAGAAATAGTGGAAAAAAAACAACAGTAATATTGCTAAATGCGTTCGACGTCCTGAAGGCTTAACCATAGGTCATGGAACGTCCTAATACCCGTATGCGGAAGTGTGCACCTTGTATATAGACAAGTATACTTATAGTACAGATACGAGGATGGTATTGGTACAAAGAACGTTAAACAGTCGACTAATTCACACGTGTTCATTGAACTTGAACAGACATGGCCTCGAAGCAAAAAATAACTAGTTTCTTTTTGCCCACAGATGGAAATAACAATACGAAATTAAATTATGTTTCCATCAAAATTTGCGAGAATGTTTTTGATTTTGCGAGTTGGTATTAAAGCTTCTCGCAATGTTTTGCGAGTAGAAAAAAAGGAAAATTCGAGCCCTGAGCATCTTGAAGGGAGTATAGGTTATTCCTTCAGATATTTACACTTGTGATGACAGCATCATTATGTCATTCTGGTGTATTCATCCTTTAGAAGGCATCATTACTTTTTCAAAGAAGACATGTGGTGATCGTATATTGACATCATTCTTGTCTTTTTAGGTTCCTTGACTTTTGGTATTGTTATGTTCATGGATGTTAAAATTTAAATTGTTGTAATAAAAAATTTACATTGTGACATACATGATTTCATATATATTTCAGTTTTCTGGTGATGTATAGCAGTTATGTAAGTGAGAATTAATTTATATTTTTGTTTTGTTTGCAGTGTACTGTCATTTAATTTGCTTGCATGTATGATGTCTTTTATTTTGCTTTTGTTTTGTTTGGCGGGGTTTTGGCGGATTATTGATTATTTAAGCTATTGGGCTTTTATTTAATTTGATCAATTGGATTTAAAAGTATGGTCAGTTCTTGTATATTTGATATTTCAAGTTATCTTGAACTCTGATTATTTATTTGATCAAATTGAATTTATTTGAAAGTATGGTCAGTTATTTGTATTATCTTGTATATTTGTGATTACAAGTTTTATTGACCTTTGAATATAATGATCGTGTCACAACTTTAGAACAAATAAAGATTTCATTTAATGTAGTTTATGTTCTTGTTATATTTGAGTCTCGAGGATATGAGATAATTGTTAAGCATTTTTTTACATAAAATCTACTAATTATCAATTACAACCAAGAGATAGTCCCTTCATGCTTGACCACTCATGTGTTAATGTATTCTTAAGCATATTTATAAAACAGCTGATTCCGCGTTTTGGTTACAGTCTTGTTTGTTGACACGATCGATCTTGTATTGATTACAAATTTTTGCCCAACCTGCCCAACCCCTTTGTTGTTGTGTGTTTGTATATGTCCGCTTTATATGTTTTTTATGTTGATTAGTAGTGGTATTTTGCTAAATGTTTGGTGGTTTATGTACAATTAGTATTTATATAGTTGTGCATGCATAATTTATGTGGATCGGCGGATTATTGATTATTTAAGCTATTGGGCTTAAATTTTATTTGATCAATTTGAATTTGATTTGAAAATATGGTCAGTTCTTGTATATTTGATATTTTAAGTTATCTTGAACTTTGATTATTTATTTGATCAAATTGAATTTATTTTAAAGTATGGTCAGTTATTTGTATTATCTTGTATATTTGTGATAACAAGTTTCATTGACCTTTGAATATAATGATCGTGTCACAACTTTAGAACAAATAAATATTTCATTAAATGTAGTTTATGTTCTTGTTTTATTTGAGTCTCGAGGATATGAGATCATTTAAGATACATTCACTGAAGATACCGGTACAGGGCCCTCAATCCATTTTAGGGGAAGCGGGTTGCTACCCTCATGAGGGTTATTTTCGCGGCGTTTTGCTTTTGGGTTTTTTTTTTACTTTCTCTCTCATTATTACATTTGTACATGTTTGCACTATATTCATTTCTTTTTCATAATTAAGTATGTTTGACAAGATTAAATTGAAATAGAATCGAGATATAATTATCATGAGACACATCTTATTAAAAAAAAATTATATATTTTTTAATTTCAGGGGGAATTTTTCCCCCTAAAAGGGGAAAAAAGTATTCTTTTCAGGTGGGGGACTGCCGCCGACACCAAAATTCTGCCGCAGATTTGATAGATTGAGGGCCCTGTGGTATCAGCGCATAACAGGAACAGGACTTACTGTGAAACCAGTATTATTCGTCCGACATTAATTTATGCCTTTTTCGTCCTTCGACCGATGGACGAATTCAAGATCCTAACGAACAATCATGTCCCATATTTGAAACAAATAAGACTGAATAACTGTAGGCATGAGGCATTTAAATCCAGCGTAATCCACGCATATACACAGGGCTCGAAATTAACACTCGCACACTCGCAAAATGCGAGAAAAAAAGATTGCAAGGTAAGTTATAAGCCACTAATATTTTTTGCAAATAAAGAAATAGTGAAAAAAAAAACGAGTTATATTGCTTAATGCGTTCGACGGCGTGAACGCTAAACCGTAGGTCAATTTTTTGAACGTCCGAATACCCATATGCGGAAGCGCACCTTGTTTGTTGACTGGTATACTTATAATACAGATACACAGATGGTATTGATACAAAGAACATGAAACAGTCGACTATTCACACTCAAGTTAAATCCGGTTTTGACACAAAGGGGTGTTCATTATACAGTGTACTGACAACTGACATTTCCTGTAAAACGCGAATGCAATAAGGCTGTATCGAATGCGTCGACTTCGTTTAGGTATATTAGTGTTGATTAGCGCTAATTGTTAACAACTTTATTACCCATTGTGTGTATTGTGTTTTCCAGGGGTGTTGCAGATTATACAGCCTACACGCGGCGAATCCGGATTAAAGACAATACTATTAAACGCAATTTAAATATGACGATGTGTGATCAACACCTGACTGAAATATATTCTGGGCTTTGTTACAAATTAATAAAGAACATTTTGATTTGTGTTTGGTTGTTTTGTTTTAACTGCATCTACTATTTTTGTACATATACATAAAAACCCGTACCTTTGTTTTTTTTTATAACAAAAACATTTTTTTTTATAGATTTAATACTGTTGTTTATCAATAAATGCAGCGTTCCATTCAGAAAAAAAACACTTAACAAACTAGATCCTCTTTCGTATAATAGAACAACCTTCGCACCTTCTCTAATTGGCGCCGATAAAGGTAAGATTGTTATCAGTTTCACCGTGATAGAAACGGAAAAAGACTAATTGGAAATTGGCTTCGTTGTTTAAAACACTCGTTAACGATTATTCAGTCCCACTTATCCGCTAATCATAACAAAGAACGTGCCAATGACATAAAATAATAAGGGACAGTTACTATCACCTAAAATAACAGACTTGTTAATTGGCATATGCCAAACAAGGCCCACCTCTTGCAAGTGACTACCAAGTGTCGCCTCTCTTTCCCCAGCACGATTTTTTCGCAACCGCGTATTACATGTATTACAAACAAATCGGACGATTTTTTGTTGTTTTTTTCAAAACCAGAAATGGGCGAATTTAAGAGCGGACGAGATAGTCATTTTTATGAAAAGGGCGAAATTTTGTGCCGACGAAAATAAATGGTTTCACAGTATTTTATGGCAGTGTGGAGAAATCAACATCCGGTTAATTTTAAATAGCCGATTAAACGTCGTTATGTTTCAGTTTAGTAAAGCTGTGTTAAAACTTGAAATTTTAATCTTTTCGGCCAGAAATGCCACTCGCCCTGCAGGACGAGCACTGCCGGAATATTCACTGTTCCGGAGCCGATTTCTACTTGTAATTACGAGCGGGCGAGTGGATTTGTCGAACCCTGATTTTCATAAGTCCGAACATCACATCAGGGGTGGCAAAATCTCAAAAAACTATACTTGTCCACGGACAACCATTTAGGAAATTTAACTTGTCCGTTGCTGAACTACACTTGTCCGTTAATGTTTATATAAATTATAAACGCATTGATTGATTAATGTAAAACAATGGGGAATATACCAAAATGAGTATGATTTGCTAGTTTTGTTTATAGTTGTATTTCAATAGTACATTCATTATAGCAGTACATTATAAACAATATAAAGCAGGGTTGTCATTATTAACCCATTGCCGATCAAATTCATCGGTTAAAATCGCCAGAAAATCTGTTGTTTTTCCCGAATCTTTAAAATTGCGATCGGAAGTTTTGATCACGCAAACCGACAATAATTGACAAGGAATAACCGTAGTATAGTAGAGCGACGCCCGGTCATTCAGTCAGTCCGTTAACTCCGCCTAAGAGCTACTGTTTTCAATGAATTTCTCAGCGAGTGGCCAATATTGATTTTTCTAGCTGTCAATCAAATTCTTTTTGGTAAGCACGTCAACCAATCAGCGCACAGGCAGCCGAATACATGCCGACCCCACGTGAAACTGTATAAAATAGCTGTACATTTCACAGATTATTACTGACCGTATCTAAACGAATGTAGCACTGTAGAGCGTAATTTACTAGTTTTTTTAGTTAGAGAAAAAGTTTCCACATATAAAATGCTCTTCAATTTTCTACCAAAATAAAATATATTAGCGACCTCTGCACTACGAAGTTGTTATTCAGCATCTAAATATTAAAGTCCACGCTTTCCCCGAGGAAGAATAACGTGATGTTATACATGAAGTCTAATTTTGGCATGATTATCATCTGTACATGAAAAACACGAGATATATGTGTCTCTGTTGCTAGAATTTTCTTATTTTTTCCATGAATAATGAAATCTGAAAATGATTTCGGATAACACATTTAATTATACGCATTTGAAAATACTTCAATTAAATAATGCATTTTGTTATACAAATGGTCATAACACATAATGTAATAAGTACACATGTAGGTAAATAACGTGTTTTATGACCAAACTATGCATACATATAGGTTTACATGCATGAATGACCTGACAAGTTATATCACGATCCGGTATGAAAAGTACTCGGTAAAATTTAAAGAAAGACGTGTTTTTATTCTCAGATATTCACTTTCACTTTCGCAAACTTTTCTGAAAGGAGGTACATGCAACAGTTTAGATTGAGTCGTTGATTTGTCGTAATTACTAAATATAAACGGTTCTCAATACTCTCAAATCGTGTCACGTGATTCACGCATGTTCAATGGGAATTCCCCAATCCCACAATTCAATTTGTATATGCACTTGCGTTAAATGGCGGACGACATTCATCGTCAATATTGGCCGTAATTTGGTTTTGAAAAAAAAAGAAATCGTAATAATACTGGATTATCGGGTAATGGATAGAATTGTAACATGCAAAGATCTATCAATATAATATGTTTTTACATTGTACAGTATACTAAAAATGTGAAAATCTTAAAATTTTCTATTCTTTTTAGACCTCATTTGAACTTTTTATGCTATGAGAATAGCAGTATTTTGTCCCTAAAATGTCTAGAATTCGTTTTCGGTCGGGGAGCTTCGCCCCCCTGACCCCCCTACTAGGGCCTTGCCCTGGACCTACAACGGGGCCTAGGCGGCCCCCTGGACCCCTGGCCGAATCGGTTACTATTCCAAAATAATCCTTTGTTTACAATCATAATGACAACCCTGTAAAGACTTTCTAAAACTTTTCATCTTGCAAACCTAGTGTTATTAAAACATGTGATGAACATAAGGATATGGTAATCTTAAAAAATTAAAGTAGTCCAATATGTCGACCTCATCAGACTGAGGCTCTGCGCCGCTTCTGGTAGCAATTTGATTATCATCAACTGGTAACCATTGAAAATCTGTGAGCCAAGTTTCTTGAAAAGTTCTGGTGCGTTTACTTATATCATATTTTTTATCATAATCTTTCTCAGTTTTTTGGGAGGTGGACTGCTCAAAGCTTCGGGTTTCTGCCACGTTGTTGAAGATTTAAAAAAGTAAATGTTCCATTTTTACCATTAAAGTCGTCTGAAATAACCAGGGTTTTTTTTTACTAAGAAAGTGACGCCGATAATCGGCGTCTTCCCCTACCAGAATTTTTCCCCTAAAACTACCATTTCCCCTCCAAAAATATAATTTTTCACCAAAATATAATATTTTACCCTCAAAGAAATGGGTTTTTTTCTTTTGGGAAGTCGACACTTCTCCAATTTGTACCATGTACAACTCTCTCTCTCTCTTTCTCTCTCTCTCTTCTCTCTCCTCCCTCCCTCCCTCTCTCCCCCCCTCTCCCCCCCTCCCTCTCTCTCTCTGTCTCTGTCTCTGTCTCTGTCTCTCTCTCTCTCTCTCTCTCTCTCTCTCTCTCTCTCTCTCTCTCTCTCTCTCTCTCTCTCTCTCCGACAAACACTCAAATCTGGGAATCCCAGTGATTCTATATATAGGTCTTAAATTACGTCATGGAAACCGGGCAACTAATCGTATTAATCATGTTACTATTTTACTGGATTCCGGTCTTGCGCGAGAAGGGTGTTTCGTCAATTAATAACCGGAAACCAGTCGAGTTTTCATCCGGGTTATGTTAAAGCCAAGATGGGTATAAACGTTAACAAGGGACAAAATTGTCACAAAACCAGGTTTTCATTGTGAAAAAAAAATCTGGTAAAGGGAGAAAACTCAAACTGAACTTTTGAAATGAACAAACAAAATTAACCCCCATTGTAAGTTGTTTTTTTTTAAATCTATTTTAAGTGTGGCGACCTTGACATTGGAGATATTGACGTGATTCTTTCGTGCGACACACCGTCCCATGATGGTGAACAAATGTGCCAAATGATTTTAAAATCTCACATTGAATGACATAGTTATGGCCAGGACAAGCTCATTTATGGCCATTTTTGACCTTTGAACTCAAAGTGTGACCTTGACCTTGGAGATATCGACGTAATTATTTCGCGCGACACACCGTCCAATGATGGTGAACAAATGTGCCAAATGATTTTAAAATCTGACAATGAACGACATAGTTATGGCCCGGACAAGCTTGTTCCGCCCGCCCGCCAGCCCGCCCGCCAGCCCGCCCGCATTCGCCAATCTAATAACCAGTTTTTTCCTTCAGAAAACCTGGTTAAAAAGATGGGTATAAACGTTAAAACAGAAAAAAGTCTCACAATTGGTGTTCATACACAAACAAAATAAAACGTTAAGACTCGGAAAATATTAATTGAATTGACGCATTTTTTAAGAATGAATCATCAAAAACCGTTGAAACCCAGCAGGATTCAGAGGTACATGTAATCAACATCGATTAATACTGTCGGATTATTGTGAAAGTGAAAGTAGACAATCGGCAGCTGCCGCCAGGGTTTTTTTTTACTAAGAAAGTGACCCCGATATTCGGCGTCTTCCCCTACCAGAATTTTTCCCCTTAAAATACAATTTCCCCACCAAAAATATCATTTTTCACCAAAATATAATATTTTCTCTCAAAGAATTGTTTATTTTTTCCTTGGGGCATTCGACAGTTATCCTATTTGCACCATGTACAACGAATTCGCGCTCTCTCTCTCCAGACGAACACACAACATCTGGGAATCCCAGTTATTCTAAATATAGCTCTTAAATAACGTCATGTAAACTGGGCAACAAATCGTAATAATCATGTGACTATTTTACTGGATACCGGTCTTGCGCGAGAAGGGTGTTTCGTCAATTAATTACCGGAAACCAGTCGAATTTTCATCCGGGCTATGTGCAAGCCGAGGTATAAACGTGAAAACAGAAAAAAATGTCTCACAATTAGCGTTCTTACACAAACAAAATAAAACATTCGAACTCGGAAGATACTGAAAGCATCGAGGCATTTTTTAAGAAAGAATCATCGAAAACCGTTATAACCCAGCAGGATTCCGAGGTAATCAACATCGAACATTGTGAAAGTGAAAGTAGACAATCGGCAGCTGCCGCTCCTTTCCCTTCCAATACTGTAGCAAATCAAGATCGTCAACCCATTCATCATGAAATTGAAATCACAAAATTGACATCGTTCCCCGGCCCCAGTACAAAAATATAGTTGAAAACATTTCCCATTATTAGATCTACACCTGCAACTTTATTAAGGACTTTGACTTTAATACCTGTTAAATGTGTTTAAGAACAAAAAGGACAGAGACAAGTCTCTTTTGATGAGTTATAGACATTGAAATGAACAGTTTTTATTTTTTTCCCTAATATCTCTCTTTCGCACTCTTTTTTTCCCCTTTCACCCAGCGTCCAGCGTCTTCCCCTTTCTCAAAAAAAAACCCCTGGCCGCACCTTTCCCTTCCAATACTGTAGCAGATCTAAATCTTCAACCCATTCATCATGAAATTGAAATCACAATATTGAAATCGTTCCCCGGCCCCAATTAAAAACATTTCCCATTATAAGATCTACCCCTGCAACTTTATTTAGGACTTTGACTTTAATATCATACTTGTTCATGTGTTTAAGAACAAAAAGGTCAGAGACATGCCTCTTTTTCTAAAACAAACCCTGAAGTCTGTAGGCCAGTTATAGACATTGAAATGAACAGTTTTTATTTTTTCCCCAAATATGTCTCTTTCGCGCTCGATTTTCCCCTTTTACCCAGCGTCTTCCCCTTTTTCTAAAAAAAAAACCTGATAACAAGGTAGACCATGTTTTGATTATCTTACTATGATCCTTTTTATTTCCGTCTGATTGTAAAAATAAAGAAACCAGTCTGTACACTGTCTAACAGTTGGGCCGAATGTTTAAAATGCGGCATGCGCCTGGTCTCTTATAGAATAAGGGAGATCACTGCGCAGGAGTCCCCGTATTTTAGCTTAATTGCTCCGCAAATAGCACTGACAATGTAATCGCATGTCAACATCCGGTTTTGTAAAACTAAATTACGGCTTTAATACAATGTATTTTTTTGTATAAATGGACCTGACTTTTAAAAAACTTGCTGTCCACGGACAACTTAATTGAAAAAAATCAGTTGCCCAGACAAGCAAATGTACGACTCGGGCATTTCATTTCGCCACCCCTGCACATACGCTCATCCTACAAGCTTCAACTTATTGACTGATGAAATCCTGACTAATAAGACAGAACAAGAGGGCTTGCTCACGTTACAAACCCACGAAGAGCTAACAGGGGACACGATAGGCATGTCAACCTTCTCTGTATGCGCTTAAAGGAATTCCACCTCTTTTTGCCAACCAGTGGGCAGAGTCTTATATTTGCAAGTGACTTCACTTATCAACTGGTCTAAAAAAACAATATTTTACATTGAAGTACAAGCATGCATTGCAAACCTGTCTGATGAGCGGGGCCGCTGATGAGCTCTTGCTTTCTACAGGATGCTGCACAGCCCGCGTCCCTTGGATGATGCAAAGTTATTGCAGCAATTAAACCCACATTAATAGCACTGATAACAATTCGAAAATGTTTTCTTAGTGGCTGATCACATCAGCATTGTGTCATTGGAATCAGAAAACAATCCTAAAGTAAACAAATCACTAACATTTCTTCGTTTTCAAGTTCAACTGACGAACTGTTCTCGTCGCCAATACAGTGTTTCCTTGGATCCAAACTAAATAATTGTTGTTTAAACCTTAGAAATTGCTAATAAGCAATTACAATTTCCTTTAACTATTGTGAACATCGAAATTAACGTTAGGATAGTCTGCACATGTTAACACGATGAAATTCCAAATTCCAAGCAAACGGAAATATATTTCCCGCAAAACTGCGTCACGTGGGCGCCTACGATATTATTATATTGTAAAAATCGCTCGATTTACTTAGGTCCGAACTTACCAAATCTATTTCATAACGAAGTCAATTTTATATTGCCTATTGGGCGGATTATTTTATATTTTGCCATGTTAGGTTGATTTCACGAACAAGACGTCCGTCTGAAAGTAATTCCGTTGCTCACCACTTAAAAGCAGTCAAATCGGCCACAAGTTAAACCGGTCACAAACAGATCACAACAGCGAAACGGCGTTTCCGACTAGTAGCCGGCTTCAGATAAGATAGTACGCCTTGCCAATCTCCACGCAGAGTTTTCGTTGTCACATACTATCCATGTCATCACAAGAAAACCCTTCCAGATTTTGAAGGTATTATTTTATAAAGTATTATATTATAAAAATTAGTTTCATTTATTTTTATATTTTGAAAACAATGTTTAAGTCTATGTTGCAAAGTCGGTGGAACACAATAGCGTGCACAAGTCCAAACAGCTTTCTTCTTAATTTATTTTTGCTGATGTCACGGCTAGCCGCACAATATTCTCATCCTGTGACATTTGGCCATTTGGCCGTGACGTTACCTGGGTATACTCCTACGGAGGCCTATGGTTAATTATTTATCACCCAAATCCCTGTATTCGAGGACGAATACATATTCAAGTGGGGTGTATGTCGCGGTCTGAACTTGGTCACGTTAGGGGAGAAGGTGTGTGGCGGCCCGTTTAGCTCAGTCGGGAGAGCATTCGCCCGTTAGCGAGGTGTCCTGGGTTCGAGTTCCGGACTGGCCGCACTATATTCTCACCCTGTGACACTGAGAAAATTCTAACACAACGTTTTCCGATGTTCGTTAAATATTCTGAACAACAAGATAACTGCGGCGGCCTAACGGCCCTGCGAAAACAAGTAACTGTGACCTGTCTGTTATCTTACGTGTACTGTTACTCTACTGAAGTGAATATATTAATATACATGAACATTGAAACACTGTTATTGGTGACTTGAGCAATTTCGACCGGAAGGCCGATTTGGCGTTCTATTCTATCGCAGGACGTGTGTGTGTGTGTTTGATGAGGTTTATATATTATATATATTAAAAAAAGTCAACAAACCCCTAGCTATGCTTTTACAAAGTATTTTTTGTGTTTAGCATCTTCAATAAATTATTCAGAATCAACTTGTTGAGCAAACAATATTAAACATTTTAAAATTATGCGTAAACCTTCACCAAAATGTCACCAAATGAGTGTTTGTATGTATATGAAGTAAACAAATGTATGTCGTGCGCGTTGGCTTGCGCCTCTCAACTTCGACACTACCAACAAAGGGCCCTATTTAGTTAAATTATATTAAATAAATATTTATAACAAATTTCTGTACGCATACCGTGTTCTTAAAAGAAAACAAATATGTTAAAAAAGGAATGGTCAATGTATGTAAACCAGAACATATATTTATTACCTATTTAACGCTGCTTTACAGCTCAGGCTCATATGGTTAAAGAGTGATTGCAACATACAATTTGCATACGCAAATACTATGCAATTCAGTTTTTGAATAGCCGTACATGTTTCATTTTCCTGTCCGCATAGCACACAGGAACCGTCCGTCACACTGCAGCAAAATGAATATCACGGCTGACACAATTACTTTACTGACAGAGGAAAATACCTAAAAACTGAAGTGTTATCCTTTGGGTCGCTCGAAATTCCACGATTTGCTTTTATTCTAGTCCTGTTCATTTTGAAGCTTTACACCATACGTATTGCCGTTGGAATCCGCCCTCGCGGTAAATCTAGTATTTCAAAATCGAAAATTCCCTTAGCACTTACTAGAATACACATGTTTATGATCCTCGAGTAATGCTTTATCTCTAAATCGTTATCTTTCTCTATGAATCGTTTACTTTGTATGTCTGTAGGTCATGATATTCCCTAAATATCCTGCATAATCATATTAATTTATTATGAGTACTGTCTTTATTTTATAAGCTCATGTGACTCAGTTCTTTGAGCGTTTCTGAACATGATTGTGAGGATGCCCGTTGCAAATTAATTCCAACCAAGGGGAATGTATCCAATTAAAATTGAGAAATTTGCACGTTTTGACATTGTGAAGAACCACGCACCTTCAATGAATAGCAATGGATATTATTGTGACGAAATACAATTAATCGAAATGATATCGACGATATATGCATGAGGCGGTAATTCTGCATACCGTCAATGTGGAGGACGACTATGAGGAGCTGATGCGGTCAAACAATTATTGTTTTCCGTGATATATATTTGTCTTTCCTCGTCAACAGGTATGTGGGTCCAGGGCATCTCCCTCCACACCGTACAGAATATGCATGCAAATATATGCATATTATAACATATTGTATACATGTAACACTCACTAGCTTATACATGAAAGAAATTGGTTGATGGGTTCAAAGTGGGATAGAACGAATGAAACACGTTTCAAAAATAATAATAATCGCTGAAGCCCGTAATTTTTATGTCCCCCACCACTATAGTGGGGGACATATTGTTTTTGCCCTGTCTGTTGGTTGGTCTGTTGGTTTGGTCAAACTTTAACATTTGCCATTACTTTTGCAATATTGAAGATAGCAACTTCATATTTGGCATGCATGTGTATCTCATGGAGCTGCACATTTGGAGTGGTGAAAGGTCAAGGCCGTCCTTCAAGGTCAAAGGTCATTATATGGGTCAAAATCGCTCATTTAATGTACACTTTTGCAATATTGAAGCAAGCAGCTTCATATTTGGCATGCATGTGTATCTCATGGAGTTGCACATTTTGCGTGGTGAAAGGTCAAGGTCATCCTTCAAGGTCAAAGGTCATATATATGGGGACAAAGTGTTTCACAAACACATCGCTTGTTTTAATGACATTGTCAATGTTATAAACTCCATAAATATTTGCAAATTATTGAGGTCCTGCAAGCCTTGTTATTCAAAAAGAATCAAGGGTTTTTACAAATGCATTTGTCCAGAAACATTAAACTAATTGTGCATATGAAATTTTGATTTCGCACACTCACATGGAAGCAAATTAAACGCAAAAAAAGACTAGTTTAGAATGTAGCTAAACGGAGGTCAAACACCTCACACAGTCTTCACTACAAGTCACAGAAGTCTACCCTACTGCATGTTTACCATTAAAGATCAAACGTTGAAGATCTTTAAATCATTTAAAACCCACCATTTACTTTAACTTATTGGTACGTATATGTAATCAACATTAAGTTTTAAATAGTACATTGGTTTTTTTTCCATCTTAAACAACTTGAGGATTTAAACAATAACCTCGATTGTGCAAATAGTTTGGAAAACGAATGATTATTTTAGCAGATTTATATTTGAGCCGTACATTCCTGCTATAATCGCCAAATCAATCCATTCAACGAACGATCCCTCTTTAAGTTTTTGTAGATGAAATCGGTGCGTAAGGTTCAAATCTTCACTTATTTATTGTAAAGTGCTGAGTATTACTTCAAACTTATTTTGATTTTTACGAATTTTATTGGTACATCGATTTTCCAATATGGTGATTCAGAGAAGTGTTTCGTTATTTTTGTCAACATTTTCTTCGAACGCAGAGAGAAAATGATTCGATCTTATGGACTACGTTAGAGCGTTCCATCAGTTTATAATTTATGGTAAAAAGAATCGTGAGAGAGGCTGTGAATTTTATCAGTCAACTTTACATCGTCTCTAGACTTTTTTTGTAAGTAGGAAAGATCAGTGTATGTTTTGTAGTCCTCTTATGCTTAACTTGCTCCCTACACATTATCTTTACTGCTTTCTGTTTATTTTGTTTTCAAGTGCTGTTTCATCTTAAAATGGTTATATTATCCCATATCACATCGGAGTATTCCATAACTGGCCTTATGTATGTTGTTTAAATAGATAGAAGAGACTTTCAATCGAATGTACATTTAACTCATTCAATTAGATTTAATAAGTGGTTTGCTTCAAAATGTTCATACCGGGAACATAAATAAGAAACGTTCAAACTATGTTTTTATCAGACAATACATCATTGATTGTAATTGATTTGCTTATTAGAAAAGGAAATTAGATTGATTATGTGTTTGATTATTTCAAGATATAAGACTGTTTGGGATGGATAGAATTATGCGCACAGGAATTACATTTCTGAAAGATCGGAAATGACACATATATAATAAGCGGCAATCATTTGCAAACAGACGAGGGCATTGAATATCACGAACATTATGAATTAATGTTTAAACGAAAACAGAGTGGCCCTCTTATAGACGTTTGAGTTACACCAGCATCGATAGGCAATGACTCAGACTTGCACCGCTAAATTAAATACACTGTACATGTATTACATCATTTAAATAATCGTTTTTTCTAAGACAGCAGATTTCTCAGATACTACTTAGTTCGAACTTATGAATTGGCGATTTCTTCCATACTCTAGCAAATGTTTTTGAAATATCACGAAATAATACTATAACCGTGTTTACTTCATCACGCGCTTTAGAAAAAGAGTAATATACCAAGATGTATTGTTTGACACATGACTCTTTTGATATGAAATATATTTCAAAAGGGTATTAAACGTATTAAATATTTATTTGTGAAATATTCAAACAGTACAATAATAACGACGCTTACGAGGATACTGGATTTTAGGATCACCTTATCCCGAAGATCAAACCTTTTGTAAACTGCATGTTATGAAATATTGACGGTTCAAAGGCGAAACATTCTAACCACGTTCCCAATTCGTCTGACCAGGAACACTCATAAAGCATGCGCAATAGAATGAGATTTGCATCTATATTGATAAACCACGCGTCTCAACCAGTCACAAAACCTCAGTGAAACACTTGTTTTAAAAATGTTGAAGTTGCTATCAAAAAAACACGTGCAGGATTTTCAGCAATCAGAAATACATATAGTTAGGAAATGAGCAGAAATATAAAATTTATGGATTTCCCAATATGTAAATATGCCCTATACAAATAAAAATACTATATTACTATGTTATAATAAACAAAAATAATCAAAGTTTTTTTATTGAATTTTAACGGGATTATGATGAAAAAGATAACCCAAATAGGTGTATTTTCTAAACGTTTCGAAGTAGTTTCGTTTTTAAAATATTTGTTGACATTTTTTATATATGTGCACGCGAACTTGACAGTTGAAAGTTGTTTCTACTCGCGTCATTAAGTATATAATTGTGTTCAGCAATTATCGATATCCGTTACAATAGTAGTATAATTACTATTTTTTCTCATACATATTTTTACCAACCGACATTGTTTTATAATCTTAAGGGCACTAGTGATTTGTTTATACATGTTATGTTTCGTTACGGAACGATTTAACATATTGATAATCATAAAAATCAAACAACAAAAAAGGAAAATAAAATATGTTTTATTCTATGTATTCATAAATGATTAGATGTCATTAACTTAAAAGAATATCCGTCGTTTGAAAATATGTTCGGTGTGAAAATATTTGTATTACGGCTTCTTCCGTTATGTGACAAGATCCGGAGTTCGTAAGTCAAGTTATCATCTTGAACATGTGTGTTTAGTATTTGTCGATAGCTCTAAATTGACATAAAACTTACGATAAGATTCCAATTAACTGTTGCATAAAAGGGCATTGTAGATGTCATTAAATTATCACCCACTCCATAGCTTACGTTATTAAAGGAAACATATCAACCTATAATCATGCTTACTTTAGCGATCTTTTTATAATGGTCTGTACTGTATTGAACTATAAACTATTTGTGTTATTATTTAACTAACAAATCTGACTTTTCGGACAATGTCGACTTTGTTCTTGAAATAGTAGACGACCATGTGCGCTCTGACATTGAGATGGTCTCGGAAACTCTTAAATCACCACGGAAACGGGCACAGACGACAGATCGGAGCTCCTTTCGAAAACGTTTTCCGCTTAAACAATACAGGAAAAAGTTGATCGAAGAGTTGATGACGACGCCTAATTTCGCAATCGCAAACGCCTTTGAAAAGACCACGTGGTCACCCTGCAAGCAACAGTATAAAATATTTAGAGATAGCAAACGATACACGTATTTGAAGCATGCACCACAAAAATAACTCAAATGACAATTAAATATTGGGAAGTATATATTTCGAATTAACAGTGATCAATTGCGAAAGTAATGCGTTTTAATGTGAATCAGAAGATATCGCTACATACCGACTTCAACTTGACGAAGCACTGCATGATGCATCTAGGGGCGGTAAGGGCAAGGAAGGTAAAGGTCACAGTTAGGAGCAGACGGGTTAACTGAGTCTCTGACTTCCTTGCAATCTCTTTTCCAGACGATCCCCGCTTAATGTTCATTTGTCGGTTCATACCGGTTACCCGTTTTATAATAAGCAGGTTCAGCGTTAAAATAATCGCCCAGGGAACCGGCTCGAGGATCATCATGCATAGAACCCATAATTCATAGTTGATGTTTCCAGTGGTGCTTCCATATTCCGTGAAGCGAAATCCGGCGTCTGAGCCGTTACGCTCGACGTCGGGCACGGGTTCGTACGTAGCGAAGTGCGGCGTATTGACAAAGAAACACAGGAGGGTTATTAGACCGAGACCTATCCAAGCCCTTTTCTCGCTGCACATTTCCTGAAAAAAAGTTAAAAAGGAACACGATTTAATTTAGAGAAAAAAAAACGATAGAAAACTCAACATGGACTTCCAAATAATGGTAGTATCAGAATACCAAAAATAGGGTTGAGCGGATAAGAAGAAGCAAGATATTTGTTTGCGCCTTTTAAATACGTAACGGATTGTAGGTAAACGTAATTTGACGTACGTTCTTAACGTAAGTTGTTATATTTAATATTTTGATCATAAGCGTTTATATTATTTTTCATTTAATTAAATTTTCGAGAAAATGGGACACCGACCTAGTTACACAAAACAATCATCTGATCTAATACTTTGAATTGTAAAGTTACATATTACAGCAAGTCCTACCTTAGCCTTGTTAATCCAGCACACCTGTATGTAGCGGTCCACAGTGACGCCGACGGTGAACCAGATGCTGCAAACCAGAAACATAAAGAAGATCGGGTAGCCAACGAACGCGTAGAACGCTCCGTAAGCAGACGACGTCGCGATGGAGGGCCGGAACTTAAAAATACTGTCCGTCAGCAAGAAAAACACAAGCAGCCCCATGTCCGCTATGGCCTGGCCTATCAGATACGTGCCCGTGGACGAACGCATCTTCCGCCTTCGCCATACGAGTATGGATAATATATTGCCGACGAGTCCGAGGAAGACGAATATAGGTCCGATGATTGCGCTAGTAGCAAAGTGTATTTTGTCGGTAATTTCCATGCCCGTTCCCATCGTGACCGCTTGTTCAACTGAACCATCTGTTACCGAGACGTTGCTGACAATTGTGTTGTTTGTCACAGACAGCGGTGATGTTACAGTTGTATTCATTGCGTCAAAATTAAAGGGATCTGAAACAAAAACTTTGTCACGTGTTTCAACAAAAGCAGTAGCAACGGATTGACATAAATAAAGTTATAACAGCAACTATAACAACAACAAAAAAGAATAAAAATAATTATAAAAATAGCAATAACAAGTATTTATTATTATTATTATTATTATTATTATTATTATTATTATTATTATTATTATTATTATTATTTATTTTATTATTATTATTATCATTATTATTATTATTATTATTATTATTATTATTATTATTATGATTATTGTTGTTGTTGTTGTCGTTGCTGTTTTTGCGTTTATCAAATAACAACCACATTTCCAAATTGATCTCTAAGTATATTTCCGCGATGCGACAACCAGTCGGCAAAAGCGACAACTGCCCAGATGGGATGATGCTGGTTTACATATAAATATCGAGTCGTTCGCCTTATAACAGTGTATCCATGTTATTCTGTTTCAAGTGATTTGAACGTAGCTATAGCTACTCAAGTGATGTATGAAGGGGTCGCGAAACCGATCTAACAGATTAAAAACGCATCTAACACGTATAGTTTCACCGTGCGCTTCGACGTCTTACACGCATAGTAACATTAAACGCTTGGACATCTACGACATATAGTTAAGTCGTACGTTTGGGCATCTAACACGTAAAGAAACATCGTACGCTTTGACATCTTTCGCGTGTAGTAGTATTGTACGCTTGGACATATTACAATTGTTGTTATATGTTACGCATGTACATCTAACACGTATTGTAAAATCGTAGAGCTACGCTTTGAAATAGAAAGCAATGGTCAGTCAAATAATAGGTTAAACAAACATACGCTTTCAGTTCATTTAATATAGATTATACATTTAAAGCTAAAATTCATTTATTCACTTTTTAAACGACACAATTATATACCTTTCCATATTTACGCTAATATTCCAAAACACATCTTCCTCATGATTCAGTGATATGCCAGTGTAAAAGAAAATTGAATCTTATAAACGCAGTTATCTTAGTTGCGTATTAACTTCCTTATTGTCTCAGCAAATCGACAGTTATATTTATAATGGCGTACGAAATAAACAACGATTTGAATGCAACGCTATCTGCAGACTCGTTTCCTTAGGATGTCCATTATTTAGTTTTAGTTGGGAGGTTTTATTTTGAACGGGAAAATTTTAACCAAGGGTGCCTATCCCAGAACAATTCAACACAAGTGGAATATAACTACAATGATGGCAATAAGGAAGCCGTTTAACAATCCCTAGCAAAACAAAACTCTTGAATTATTGCTATTGTTAACTGCTTTGCATTTGGTCGAATATATCCGTTCGTTTCAAATGCAATTAGCTATAATAATTAATGCAGTCATTTGTAAAGATGCATTTATTTCGTGTTTACATTACTTTACTTTAAATCTGTATCTTAAAACGTACAAATCATACACAAGAGCACGTCACTGGAGCTGGTCGTTTCGGATAATTTATGATGGCCACATGCACTTTAAGAGGATGGTGGGGAGGTTGGATTTAGGGCATTATAGATATGGCCTTTTTTACCCTTCCGTAAAATATTGGTATTTATAGTTAACAATTTGTGTAATGGATATTAAGAGACAGTCTTAATTCTTACCTTTTCATGCGTTAACCTTATGTGATTTTAAATTTCCATTGTTGTATTATATTCGATTTTTCTGGGCCTGTCAGCGTTGTGTTCTATATACCGAATTATTTTTGTTGTGCGACATGAAAGGCTAGATATTCCGCGGAATTATAGAGAAACGATATCCATCATTCATGTTTTGTGTTTTCCTCGAGTTTTAGCAATCATACGTTTTTTCATCATGTGTAGTATTCCTTCAACTTGAAAATTAGCATTATTAACGCAAATGCTTGTTTTAATTCCGTTACAGTTATAAATGTTTTCTTTGTTATTAATGATATCTTTAACAAATCGTACTCCCATGTTATACCAACTCAAAAAGTCGCGGTGAAATAGAAAACTTGCGATTAAAGAGTAATGGATGTTTCAGAAATGTTGTTATATTGTCTATTGGAATACGATGGATAAAATCTGCAAATGACTTAAAGACGTCTAAACATATTTGTTGTTCTACATAATCAATATAGTTTTCGCCAAAGGTATCTTTTTCTAATAAAATCATATTTTATTTGCAAATCCATAGGATTTGCTACTATAACCTTTAATGCGTCTTCCAGAAGCTAATTTATATTGAATATTGTAAAAAGTTCTCCATCTTTTACACACTGCTTTGGTATTTCTTAATACGTGTTTATTGATTCTGTATAAGAAACAGTTCTCTTTTACAAACGAAAAGTTAAATGCTCTTACTACAAAGTGATCAATCTTTCAACAAAAAAATATTACAAATTAAAAGTTAATCCACCTGAGGCGGGACTTTTGTCATTGTTCATAGTATTTAAAGTTTAAGAAACCTCTGAAAATAATAGAAGACCTTTCAAAGATGGAGATTGTTCCGCAATTAGTTTATTATTATTAGCATTTTCTACAAAGCTGCCAATCTCAGAACTTTTTTCCGTTGCCTTTGTATCTATGTTTTTAAATGATAACTTTTTAACAATATCTGATGTATAACATTCCCAACAAACGTTTATAAGAATGGCATTGTTTGTTAGTGTTACTGTCGAAATTCTGAATTTCTTAAAAACATTCTAGGTTTTCCCAATTAAAAAAAAGATTTATATGATCGAGCCTATATCTTCAATCAATCCGCTTAACCGACTGAAGTAATATTTTCAAAATTATCAACTGAAAGAGCATATTGTATTTTAATTTGTTCAATTGAATCATTAATGCAAGCAATATAGTCTTTGTCTAAGAGAAGAACAGAACATATAGTTTATTTGCGACTTAAACATATACAGCTTATCGTCAAAATAACAATATAGCAGTAATATATACGCATGCGTCAAAATAACAACAATTTTGTTTATGCATTTTGTTTCATCAATAAATGATTTTCGTGAGAATGTTATGCAAGAAAAAGCTCTTCATTATTTTGTAACTGGGTAAAGTGAATGTTAAAAATCCGTAACTTAGTTAAATATCATATTCACAATGTCAATTCTTGGGAAAACAAGATTCTATATATATTTTTGGCTCCAAGTACATGTTTATATGCTTTAATACCAAAAACAGCAAGACGTATCAGTTTAGATATTCTGTTCTCATTTAAATAATTGTCAAATTTAAACATATTTCGTCTTCTTTTGTAAACATAAGGCATACGTGTACTTCTAATATTATCACACAAAAACATAATCATACATGTCTAAACGAAGAGAGTTGTTACATTTTCAAAGCCCTTAACCATGTGGAATATTTTCAAAGTCCAAAATTAAATTGGCAACCGAGTGATCAGAACGATAACTGTATCAGATTTTATAATCTCTGATGTTGGGAAAAAAATCCTGCATAAACACGAAAACATCAACCTTGTCTGTTGCAAAGGGCTTGCTATAATTCAGGAGAATAGTTTTCGATCCCAATTTTTTCTGAATGGACCATGTTATTTGGTGTCAGCAATACGGTTTGTTAAAGGATGTCTTGCTTTTACGTTATTATGTTTTAATTGGTAATAACAATTATTAAGATTTGTATTGAACTTTTTCGGCGTAAGCTGAATAAGCCAGCTTTTCACCCTGACTTGACCTTTGTAAGTGTCCAATAATACTCAAATAAAATTTCCCGCGGCTAGGTACGAATGAATACACTTCATTTATTCCATTGGCTGATTTGAGTATAACACCAGAACATTGGAAACATATCCGCGTCTTTGTAACACTGTTTTACTGCATGAAACAATTTTATCTCTAATGAAAAGGCCCAATAGATAGAACAGTTTTACAATCAATTCTCGACATAAATACAGTTTGTGCGTTCACCTTATATTTTCAGAGAATTACCAGCGCAAAAGCGTTTAACTAAAGGCTATGTTGTCATATTTAGTACTTACTTGCATTGCATTTCAACCCGCGAGGTTTCGGGTCAATACGCGGTCATTTTGTGAAAGTCAGAGTTTATATACAGTTCATCACCGGAGTTCGCAAAAGGGGTTGCGATCATTGTGTCTTACTGACAATAACGTAGTGACTGTAATGCATTGCATTCCAATCCGCAAGGTATCGAGGTCAGTTTGCGGTCAGTTGCAGAAATCTTTATATAAACGCCGTCTCGTAAACTTTGTGCACTTGAAGTCTGTTTTGATCAGAAAGATACTAAATAAAGATATTCGGCGATATTATTGTGGTATGTCAATCATCGATTTTTAATATGGTTTCAAAATTTGCATGATAAGGACGAATTTTGATAAAATTAATTAGACATATTTATCCATTTAGACCAGTTTATTAAGCATGACCAAAATAATTCGCTATACTATAATTATGCAATTAAATAAGATTCGAGTATTGTCGGCTGACCTATATGCACTCGTTTATTTTCATGTTTCTTGTGTTTTTCTATTCTGTAACTATAGATATCTGAGTAATAATATCACATAAAGCAAAATAAGCCACGAAATCTGGCGCAACACCCCGTAATTGATTTGCTTATGATGTAGCTAACAACTGCGCAGAAAAAAAGGCATCCGCTACTTTTTATCTCATAGAGATAACTTTTGATCGTTCATAAACATCGACCACAATCAACGCCGTATATCTTTTTTAAAGATATTTCTTGTTATTAATATCACCACACCATATATAAAATATGTGTTGATATTTGATCACAATTATTATAATAGTAAACGGTTTGCCACTTAAACTAGTAGTTAAGATCCCATAGTTACCAGTCTCATATGTAAAGACATAGTTGACTTTCAAAACGTATTCCTTTGAGAATAAATTTCCCAACACCACGAGCATTTGGTTTTGCTGAAAAAGTCTTCTGGATTCCATATTGAATATAAATTTTATCTTGCACACAACATATATATGTGCATTAATGTCTTTTAAAAACGAAAAAAACTAATCTAGTCATGTACGCCTCTGTTATTTGATGAGATACGAAATTATTCATATTGGCTAAATATTTACACAAATACTGTCAACGGAAAAGATTTAGTAATACAAATATGCTTACATTTCGCAAAATCTACATTAACTTAACTTACATATTCGTCAACATTAAAAGATAAACACAAGAAAAAGTTAAGAGTTAAACATATGTACTGAACACACATAGCATGATAAATTGGCATAACTATAAGACATTTATATTTGGTATTTTGGGTATTCAAAACTTATTTTAGAAATTTATTTCTGTAAATAGAAATGATGATACTGTAATTTGTTTATTCTATGTTTTACTTATGGAGTGTTTTTGAGGATTGATATCTGAATAAAACATGGAAATGAAAAGCATACGCTTACGAGTATTTGATAATTGTGCCAGATTCTGATAAACATGTATTGATAAAACACAATATAAATGCTAGCTTTGTATAGATCAAACATTTTCAAAATAAATCAATACAATTGTATTTGCTGAAATGCCGGATTCTGTAAAGAAGATTAGTAAAACAAACAAATCACTGTAAGTTCTATAAACATAAAACGAATTTAAACAATAAGACAATACAATTACATTTGCTGACTTATTGATACAACATATAAAGCTTTTATAAATGTAAGCTTTATAAAAATAAAAATAAAACTTAAGCATGCTTTAATTTTTTTAATATGTTATTTAAAAAAAAGTGCTTTACTTAGTTTTAACATAGAGAAATATATCCTAGTGATTGTTTTGTTAAATTAATAGTATAACTCCAAAATGGCATAACATTTTTCCTAAAACGAGGAAACACATTCCTCAAATAATTTAACTTTTGCGTTAACAGCTTAAACACATAGTAGCGCAGGTAAATGCATTGCTAAGGTAAGTATAAGACCAACAACAGCAACAACAACAAAAAACATGAAATAACTAAATACTCAGATTTACATACAACAAAACCTGTATACATGGACAGCAATCTGTTAAGACAAACGATATATAAGTTTGATTTACTTTACACTAGTTGGAACAGATTATACTTTCTAGACAGGCATTATTTTATGACCTTGAAAAAGGACGCCGAGTATACGTCACAAACATATCAATACCATTTTGTACATTTAAGATACATATTTATAAACCAAATCAGTCATTTCTCTTCCTGCCAACTATCTTATACTAATCATTAAAGTCAGTTATGCATTTCGAGCATCGGAACTTTATCTTGCCATAAAATTACAAATGTTTAGCGAGAACGTAATTCGGACAAAAAGGAGGAGAATAACACATACCAGCCATTGCACTTTAAACAAAAAAATGCTTAAATCGTTATTGTAAAGTGTGGTCGTATAAGTGTAACAATCAGATTGGTCGTCTTAAAAACAAACCATGTAACGATTATTTCTTAGATGCGCAACTATTACCAATTGACAAGATAACTTTTATCTAGGCAATTTTTATTTTTAAAGTTATAACCGTTTTGGTACTTTATCACTGTTGACGGTAAGAGTCAGGTTCAGAAGAACACTTTTAAAATTACATAACTTTTCTGTTTCTTTTTTTAGTTATTCACTGGAACTATGTTAAACTTAAAGAAGTTATCAAATTATGTATTCAAGAGCGTCAAGATCGTCACTCATATACATCCTCCGCGGTAAAATGAGACTTGAATGAATACTCAATAAACACAATTGTCAACCAGCCATAAGACCTAAGTTAAACAATCATATTAAAACTTACACACATGTCGCTCTCAGTAAGCCACTAGAAGGATTTACAATAAGAAGAAAACTAAACTTATCATCATAAATATAAAATAATACTTTGTACTATAAAACTCGTTTGAAGCTGAACAATAACACTTGAATTCATATGTATCAATGGCCAATATCCGGTTCATTAATGGCTTTTGACGTCTCTATTTATAATAAATAACATTTACATATTTTTTAGTTCTATTGTATTCCTTACTTTTTAGTTAGGAAGTATGAATCTAGAATAAATAAGGAGACATACAGTCTTATTAGTAATTAAGATGTAAAGTACATGTAATGTGAAGTACATTGTAAATCTGATCAAATATGAAATGTTTATTGAACATACATATTTATTTTAAAGGCGATTGAAAGTTAATATTCTACCAGTAAATATAATGATCACATTAGATAAATGAAGGTTCAGATGCTATTGTGTAACAATCAAATGGCATTTGAATGCAATAATCTGCAAATTGATCGCACATAGCTATAACATAACACTGTTATTTGCAACTACTTGTTGTCATTACCCAGTTGTTCATAAACAGGTTGGTTGCTGTCCTCCGTAGCTCTACCTCTGTTTAAAATAATCAACGATAAAGACGTGTCAAACAAACAAGACCCATATCGTTTACATGAATTGGAGAATATATAAGATTTGGTGTAGTATCTAATTTAATATACCCGTGTTGTTGATCGTAATTCTTTCAAATCTCTGACTGATCAAACTCATAATCTTACTTGAATGTGTCATAACTGATCGCCGAAAATACATGCGTGTTTTGCTCATTGTTTTGAAACGTTTTAAGTAACTTAGTATTTATTGTAATTCTTACAGACAATATATAGAGGATATTTCTTGGATTTTGTGGAATATCGATTTTAATTCACGAGTGATCATTGAAAATGATATTCTCACGAATGAATTTTAATCGATATTCTACCGATTCCAACAATTTTTATTTTTATTTGATGCTTGATAATGATTATTTTTTTTATTTTTGCCATTCCGGACAATATAATTCCCCATTGGGCGCCCCGAAATACTATTACATGTATTTTCAAGGGAAGCATTTCCGTTTGTATTTATTAACATTCAATGCAGAGTAATCGCCCTTAGTTACATTAGGGGTCACAATGGGGAAACCAAAGATATCTAAATATAGGTCCGGTCAACCCATGCAAATTATCGAAAATGTACACTATAATGTTTCACTGTTTGAAAAAGTGGAACATCAGTTTACTGATGTTTCTCTATTCACCATCGGAAAGCATTAAATAAACATGTGTTAACTTGTTAAAAAATTGACACAGTGATGAATGGCGACGATAACATTTTTTACATTTTTAGTGATTTTATAGTCACTTCGAGGCACTGCTTATAAACATTTCGATTCTCGCAATTCAATTATCATTATTCCCGCATATTTTTGTCAAATCTTGTCGTTTTGGGGCTTGAAGAAGAAATTGAACCTCTTTAAGTTGCATTCACTTACTGATTCAACGACGCACTATTTAAAAGAAAAGTATGGTCAAATAATACGTTATAACGTTATGCATAAGGACAAACAAAGTCGGTTTTCCTTTAACATTTATGACATATAAATACACCGGACAGAGCGGCGACTTTAATTATGGACCCGCAGTTACATCCTGGAACGCACAAATCCATACACAGTTTTGGTAATTGAACTTACAATGATAGGATCTTTTTATCTGTAGATATATCAATGAAAAATGCAATACATACCGGAAAGCTGAATCATTTAAGTATGTATCTGAAACAACAATCATTACAGCAGTGCACTTTTGATTTCCACTTCTTTCACATCAATGTGACAATGCAAATACACTATAGAAAGAACGCGCGCGTGTGTGTGGATATGTACTTAGGTGGGATTATTGGATAAATGACTCACTCTCATTGGATTCATCTGCTTTCGTGGAATCGCATGAGATCCCATGCATCTCGACTGCCTCAGCTGAAATATCTGGAAAAAAATATAAGAAAAAAGTTGTTTAACTAATAAAATGCAAAATATGCTTAAAGTTAAAATATTGCTTTTATCGGAATAAAGTTCTTACTATTAGCATTTTCATTTTATTGCGTTGTAGATATATTTTCAGCTAAAAAAGTCACATTTAAAACAGTACTGTGCTTAAATAAACCAACCTTTTCTCACTTCACGTTTTCTACGAATCAGCCTAAATCTTATTTTCAACAATAGCAGTCCAACTAAAACCAAAGAAACGCATCCGCCGGCTACACAGCCATGAGCGATGACAGTTGTAACTTGTGTCTTTGAACCTTGCTCTGAAAAGGTTGATTAATATTTAGTTTTATCCCACTATCTTTCATACAGATCGGAATTATTGACCTGAACGTCCTGCGATACTTAAACTAATCTGTGTTCGTGTGAGACATTCGTGAACTTAACAATTATGTGGTTGTTATTTTGGGATACACTTCGATTTAACTCAATTAATGTATATTCCAAGTAAGACCATATTAATGTATACCTACATAAAAACTGAGAAGATGTTAATTTTTAGAGAAATACTTTACTTGAAAATATTGACCGTTGAACTAGAATATCTAAATTCCAAAATTTATCTGAAGACAGACTGCAATTGCGATTGCTAAAATATTTATAATTGGAATTTTGCATTGTATGTACAATATTACCAAAACAATCATACAGCTGTAAACTTAAAATATATAATTATTTGAGAATATAACAATAACAATATGCGAAGTAAATGTATAGCAATATTGTAGAAAACTGGCCACTTAACGTTTCACATGCAAAATTAGCACGCATGTCAAAATATTTATTGACATTTGATGAGCATAATCCGAATCAAATACCATTTGAACTCTGATACATATTCTTAATAGTCGATCATATAACATTTAATACACACGTTTTAATATGTACGATACTTCAAAATAGTTCACGAAATTATATACTCGGGATTTACGTACTTAACTGGAATATGATTAATGAATTCATTATAAAGAAGTGAAACTCCAGCTGCTGGAGCAGTATTGAATTCTCATTATATACAATTAGTTGGTCCTTTATTTAAGGCAAGTGACCAATTGGCAAAGCAGTACAACACAGCACAAAACAGCATAATACAAAACAACATAAAACATATAAGAATAAAGCTGGGGTCACCGCCTTGGAACGGTCAATGCAAAGCATTGGGGGTTTAAACCGGTTTAGAGCGCTCAACCTCACACTTGGCCCAGCAATATTCATAACGCATTTTAAAGCCCCAGTTTGCGGAAGAAATCGTTGTTTTGCATATAAATCGTATAGCGAGAAATAAACTTTACATTAATTCTTTGAAATAAATTTTTATCGAGGTTGACGTCGAAAACCTGATCAAAATCGGTTCTGAATCGATAAAATAATATATAAATGATCATAAATTCATGCAATAGGCGAAAATCATTGCAGCGTCGCGAGTTATGCAAATTTTAATGTTATAAACAGCAATATTAGCATATGAAAGAGAACTACATAGATTTAGCAAAAAAATCGCAGCGTTGCAACTCAGTTTCCGTCTGTAACAGATGCATTTGCATTTGTTCTTACATTCTCTCCGCTAAATTCGCCCGTATCCGCCGTTTTGTTTTTTAAGGTTTGAATTCTTGTGTCGAATCATGCATATTAATAAGGTCGTTTTCGTACTTTACCGTATTCGACCCCGAAATAAAAATCGCTATATTGTTTGTTGTCAACCGATTTCAACCGGATTTTTTGTGATATCCTCACTAAAAACACGTTTTTTACGATTCTGCCCATATATCTAGCTTTTACCGGGGGCTTTTAATATGTTATGAACACTTTTATTTGATTGTTTACACTATAACTGCTAGCTATAACCCCAGATCCAGTATGTATCGCAGTGTGGACATAGTAATCAGCCTCTATAATTTCGTATAATTTAGACTGAATGTCATTTTACCAGTTCACTTTAGAGTAAACGGTTTATAGGCATAACCTTCATACATAAGATTGGCTTTAAAGCGATATTTACAATTAAAACTATGCAGTAAAGTTAATTAATTAACAGATTTTGTAAATATAAAGATAAATTGTTTTCATTAGTAAGCTAAATGTGAATGTATGAGTATATCTTATTAAGGGACTATTTTTATGGTTGAACTTTTTTTTAAACAAAAAAAAACAGATTGCCATGCCTTAGACCAACCTAAATGAAAATCATAAATACAGTCTACTCGATTTAGCTTTAAACGAGTACATTAAAGTATACACGGACTCAAATATGCAATTGACACATCTTTTTCGACAATACCCAAAAATGTAAGATGAAAGATCTTTTAAAAAGCACACAAACGTTCAGAAAGTTCAACTAAGTACATTGTTAAACCTGTTATCTCAACAACAACGGTGTGACTTGTTTCCGATGCCGTTGACGCTGGATTTCTTGCTGTGCATTGGTAACTACCTGCGTTATCCTTCTGTACAGATGGCAGAACGAGCATGCTTGTATTGCCAATGAACTTCCCATCCTTCGCCCACGTGTATGTACAGAGATACGGAGTGCATCTGGCGCTGCACTCAATTTCATTCATTGTCTCAACTTCGTTGCGGACGTATACCAAAGACGAAGGAGACAATTGCACGGAATCAGGGCCATCTAAAAAAAGTTGTGAGGAATAAAGTACATTGAGTACATTTTACACTCTGGCATTTTCATAACATAATGTGTTCAATAATCGAGGTGAAATATGAAACACCCCCGTACACCATGGAAGGATAATATTATAATTTAATTAATAATAATTCATTACACGTCCTATAATACTTGCACACACTTGTTACTAAACCCAATAATTAGTTATTGTCATTGTAATTAAATAATTAGAATGCAAAATTGGGGCTTGCAAATGTCAATTTATTTTTATTATTTTTAACTTTTCGTGTATAATTATCATTTCACACAAAAGTTAGATCCCAAACATCGATGAATGCTATTTCTTTACCAGTATTAATAAATCAAAGCTACGTAACATACTGGGCAAATGAACGCAAAAGTTTAATTGACTGCGTTCATTAAGTATCGCATTTCTGAGATTGCAAAAAAGATTTTTAGCATCATTATACTTGTATCACCATCGGTGACGTATCACGTTCTATAAGGTGCTATTTGATGACACTTCCAGTGATTTTTTGTTAATTATCTTTGCGATAAACTAGCGCATATGACTATTAATAATAGGAATTGTTTTGTTTTATAAATAAGCATCAAAACGACCTTATTTTATTAGTTTTCATTAATACACTTGCTTTAAGTTACATGCAAAATACGTGTTAAGTACTTATATTATAAGAAAATGGTACTATTATCAATGACCATGATGGCCATCTTATTAATAGGATTTTTTTCTATTTTACTTTATACGCTGGATTACAATATTTCTCTCACCTAAAAACAATGCTGTGATGAAAGCCTTGTTCTACATGTGACAACGTTTAATTAACAACATTTAGGAAAAGTTATTGTTTTAAATCGGTGTATTAAGATCAAAATATGGTTACATCTCGAAAGTCATAATTATACTTACCATACATATCTAAGTTAAATAAAAATGATAACAACATATATAGCCATACAAATATTTGCTATATTGATATTTAGTAAGCATTAACAGCGGAAGAACACTAATTACATTAATCACCTTCTTCAATAAACTGCAATACATTAATTACAGTCAGAAAATTTGGTAGTGGTAATTATCTTCAACCGTTTTCATTGTTTTCAATTGTTTTAGTTTTTAAAATAATAGTATTCATCCTTGAGTATACACAAAGCATGTCCGATGACACAAATTACGAATCCTACTTCATAAAAGTGACTTCAAAATCAAATGTGCTAATTAACTTGATTGAAATAAATTATGTACACTGTACCAACATACATATAAATGCATGCGTGCGTGTCTCGGTGTTTGAAAAATATCAAATAAAACTTTCTTATGGTTAAAAACGCAACTAACAAACTTGATAATTATATATTGCGCGTATCAAAGTGGATGTGAAACGGTTTTCGGTTGGTCAAAAAGTCATCATTTGTTGTAGTATCACTCCTTTCTTTAAAGAGCGAACCGAATGCCCTGATGAACAAAGGTTTTATGCACCGAAGTGATTATCAAAATACCGTTTATACTTACAAATTATACTAAGTCCAACCTTCAGACTGTTAACATAGTTGGATAATCTGGGATTTTGTGCGGTGCATTCGTATATTCCGGCATCACCTCTCCGAACAGATCCCAAACATATCACATCTCCGTCGCTAACAAATGTTGACGTTGACGTTTTTCTCCAATTGTACGTACATTTCCGCATACCAGCTGATATTCCTGAGTGTTTGTCCCTCAGTAAGTGTATAGTGAAGGTTCGATGGCGTTAAATTAACTACAGCTGGGTCATCTACATAAACAATACGTAATTTACGATGTAATCAGTTTCTATAATGTTTGATATTTTCGTTTTATTCATTGATGTAGAATTTCGCCGTTTATTTGCATCTTCGTTGTAATCTTTAAATACACGCTTTAGCTTTCTGCAAGGTAGGTTATGTAATAAAACATGACACAGATATGGAGACTTATGTATTGAACTAAAATAGAATTTTGATACAACAAGCCAGAATTGTAAAATCATATTCAAGCCAAACCTTGTGTTGTTGTGTTTTTTTTTTCGAAAAATAATACTTTGTTTACGTGAGTTTACTTCTTCTCTTAGAAATATAATCAAATGTCACTTACATATGACCTCTACCATAATTGTTTCACTGGACGATAACATTTGAGAACCTGGATTCGTAGCAGTACAAGCGTAGGGACCCGCCTCATCTCTGTACACAGATCCAAGAGATAAGACACTTGTGTTGGACAATACTTTCTCCATGTACAGGGACTCGGATAGCAGCTGGCAGAACATCGTATATCGGATATAACGGTTCCCTCTGTATAATAGTTATATAGTGAAGATGTGGAAAGCGTCACCGAGTCAGGTCCATCTGTGTTACATAATTAACAAAAGTAAAACAAATTAATATACACAATTTATGTTTATTAGAACTGGTCATAAAAAGGTGTATCCACCTCAGTGTCTTTGGTTTCCATCCCCTACAGTTATTCACCAGAATTCCCTATAAAGGTAATTAGTCTATCGAATAATCATGGAATTCAGTGTTGAAGCATTGTATGGTGATTTATCAAAAGTGGAAATCGTTCTCATGAAAAAAATCTATGATTGTTGACGGTACTTGAAATGACTATTATATATATTTCATGAATTGTTAATCCGACGAGACGGACAGGGGCGAAGCAATAAACTATCGCTTATTTAAAGGGCATAATATAGTTTGTCCACTAGAGTTTAATGTCATCGTTATTTCAAATGTTGCACAACGTGACTTCAATAAATGTTAGTGTTGGTGAGTTGAAAACGAACATTCCTTTAAATTTGTTACACAAGAATTAATTACATAGGCCGTTGCATGTCGATTACCCAGCATGTACCAGTTTCATGTTTATATGTGGTGTACGATCCTTTATGCTTTTTTGTATAGACGATTAATCAAATTTTTTTTAAATAAAAGAGGACGTAACAATAATTTATCTTGTTTACATTTTTGGAATTTACACTGATGTTTATTTTTTTTATATAGATACAACAAAGAAAACAAAACCATGTAAAAAAAACATGTGATTAACGAGTTTACGTACATATGATACTCAATCCAACCTTAAGACTGTTCGCAGTGTTCGATGTCCTAGGGTTACTTGCTATACATTCATAGCTGTTCGCAGTGTTCGATGTCCTAGGGTTACTTGCTATACATTCATAGCTGTTCGCAGTGTTCGATGTCCTAGGGTTACTTGCTATACATTCATAGCTGTTCGCAGTGTTCGATGTCCTAGGGTTACTTGCTATACATTCATAGCTGTTCGCAGTGTTCGATGTCCTAGGGTTACTTGCTATACATTCATAGCTGTTCGCAGTGTTCGATGTCCTAGGGTTACTTGCTATACATTCATAGCTGTTCGCAGTGTTCGATGTCCTAGGGTTACTTGCTATACATTCATAGCTGTTCGCAGTGTTCGATGTCCTAGGGTTACTTGCTATACATTCATAGCTGTTCGCAGTGTTCGATGTCCTAGGGTTACTTGCTATACATTCATAGCTGTTCGCAGTGTTCGATGTCCTAGGGTTACTTGCTATACATTCATAGCTGTTCGCAGTGTTCGATGTCCTAGGGTTACTTGCTATACATTCATAGCTGTTCGCAGTGTTCGATGTCCTAGGGTTACTTGCTATACATTCATAGCTGTTCGCAGTGTTCGATGTCCTAGGGTTACTTGCTATACATTCATAGCTCGCTGCATTTCCTCTCTTAACGGAACCCAGCGACAGTACGGCTGTATTGTTGACTATTTCATATGGCGATGATGATTTTCTCCAATGGTATTCACAGCCGGGGGTACATATGGCATTGCAGGTGATTTGATTGAGAACATGTCCCTCCATAATGGTGTAGGAAAGATTCGATGGAGTTAAGGTCATCGAGTTTAGGCTGGGGCCATCTAAAATGAGGTACTTGTGTTACTTTATTTTAAATGTGAATAAGAAAATGTTTCCATTTATATTATGTTCTTGTAATAAAGAAACGTAATCATATGAGTTGGTAGATCTCACATTAACAAGAAATAAAAAATACACCATTTAGCCAGTTGTGCAATTATTTAAGCCGATTGTCTTTTGATGTAATATATCTCAGATACTAAAGTTTACTTCTTAATTCTTACCGCGAAAATGTTGATATTTATATACTCAATAATAATAATGTCATACAGTTGTGTGCATAGCTTTACGATTACTTGCTTAAACCGCTTTCCAATACACAGATTTAATATGTTTAGAAACATGCGATTGAGTTAAGTAGTAAATTATTTAAGTCTCTATAACGCTCAAAATCAATGAAAATTTCGTAAAGTATTTCGTAAAATAAAGTTAACACCTTAACAATCAGTGTTCCTTATAGCAATAGCCACAACGCTAGATGTGGTATGATTACATAGATTTTTGTAAATACAAAATGCTCGTTTTTATTCATTTGTGACACAATTAATTCCATTTTAATTTCCCGCGAATATATCTATTCATACGACAAACGAACACCATGTTAGTGTCCATGTGTCGTATGAATAGATATCGTTGTGGGAAATTAAAATTGGAAAACAACGAGCATTTTGTATCTACAAACATCTATTTTACCAGACCTTTCTTTGAAACCTTATTAATGGAAATAAGAGGCAAAACCATCTCATATTCAAGCTACAAATCAAAAAAACATAAAGAAAGAGAATGTGATCTATTGAATTCAATTGAGCTAATTGAAAAAAATATTACACTTGAAAACATGGCAGAACTTAATCTATTACACCAGGAACTCCAAAATATTCGTAATATAAAAATGAAAGGCTCTTTTATTAGAGCCAGGGCAAAATGGATTGAAGAAGGTGAAAAACCCACTAAATATTTTTGCAACCTTGAAAAACAGTATGCGTCGAATAAAACAATTCCTTTTATTGAAAATAGTTCAGGTCAAAACATATTTGATAACAATGATATCCTAAAAGAAGCTGCACAGTTTTACAAAGTTTTGTATACAAAAGAAAATACTAATGTAAATTATAATATATATGAAGATTTAAAAAATATTCACACTGTTAAACTGAGTAATAAGCAATCTCAATCTTTAGAAGGCCTTTTAACATTAGAAGAAATCTCAAAAACCTTTAAAAATATGAAAAGTGATAAAAGCCCGGGATCAGATGGGTTTACTGCGGAATTCTTAAAGGTCTTTTGGAAGGATATAGGTCATTTTGTTGCAAGGAGCCTTAATTATGCTTTTATCTGTGGATCTATGTCAGTAACCCAAAAACAAGGAATTATTACATGTATACCCAAGGAAGATAAACCCAGACACCTCCTAAAATATTTAAGACCTCTAACACTTTTAAACGTTGTATATAAAATAGCATCTGGCACAATTGCCAACAGACTTAAAACTGTTCTTGATATTCTGATATCTGAAGATCAAACAGGATTCATAAAAGGCCGTTAAATCGGGGAAAACACTAGATTATTATATGACATAATGAAATATACAGAAGATAACAGCATCCCTGGGCTCTTGATGACCATTGATTTTGAAAAGGCGTTCGATACCCTAGAGTTTGATTTTATTGAAAAAACACTTGACTATTTTAATTTCGGAGTAACATTTAAAAAATTGATTTCCCTTTTCCTCAATAACACCAAAACATCAATTCAAATTAATGGCTTTCTTTCAGACTTCATTACAATAGAAAGAGGTTGCAGACAGGGAGACCCCATCAGCTCATACATTTTTATTCTATGCGCTGAAATCTTAGCAATTAAAATAAGGCATTCTAATGCTATCAAAGGAATTGAAATCGAGAGCACTGAATATAAAATCTCTCAGTTTGCTGATGATACATCACTTTTTTTAGATGGCACAGAAGCTTCACTCAACGCTACTCTTGATCTTTTAAATGACTTTGCATTGTATTCTGGATTGAAAATAAATTACGACAAAACAAATTTAATATGGATTGGCTCCAAAAAGTACAGTACACAATCCATAAAAACAAAATACAAACTAGTTTGGGGTACAACACAATTTAAAGTTCTAGGTATTCTATTTGATGTTGATTTAAATAGAATGATAGATATTAACTTTGTAAATAAAATAACAAAATTACAAAATACTATACATTTTTGGAATAGAAGAAATTTAACCCCCCTAGGGAAAATAACTGTCATAAAAACATTATTACTTCCCCTACTTACTCACTTATTTATCTCCCTTCCTAGCCCAGGAGAGAAAATAATGAAACAAATTAACACCATGTTCCATAATTTTGTATGGAATGGCCCTGCGAAAATCAAACATAGTATTGCTATTCAATCTTTTGAGGAGGGAGGAATATCTATGATAGATGTATATGCATTTGAAAAAACTATGAAACTTACATGGTTAAGAAAAATTGTCTTATGCACTGGAAAATGTTTTCAACTTGTTTATTTTACATTTGATGTTAAAAAAAATGTTGAATTTAGGAAAAGATTATGCTGAGAAAATTTGTAAAGTATTAAAAAATAGTTTTTGGAAAGATGTTCTTACATGCCACATTATGTATATCAGTAAGAAAGCTGTTTGCAAATGTGAAGATATACTTAACATGCCTTTGTTTTATAATCACAATTTTAAAATAGGTCTTAGTAGTATAAATAATAAATCCATGTATGAGAATGGAATTCGATTTGTTAGGGATATTGTTAATACCTCTGGACAATTTTTACAACAATCTGTTTTAGAAAATCATATTGGCACAAAGATCAATTTCTTATTTTATGAAGGATGATTAGAACTGTCAAAAGTTTTCTCAGTCTTTCTGACTTCCAAGTTATTAAAAAGCCAAATACAGAATGTGCATTTATATCATCTTACTTGAATAGCATAGTTTTTATGCAAAACCCAAACCAAAATGTTTATAAAACTTTTATTATCAATTCTGATATACCGACTTGCCAAACAAAGTGGAATACATTTTTCAACAACATTGAATGGAAAAAAGAACATAGTCTCGTTTTTAATATTGCTAAAAATACTTACACTAAATGGTTTCAAACAAGAATAATACATAGAATCCTAGGAACTAAATCTCTATTGTATAAAATGAATATTGTGCAGGATAACATGTGTACTTTTTGTAAAGAAAATGAGGAAACTATAAAACATCTGTTTTGGGATTGCTGTTTTACACAAAGAATTGTGAATTATGTTGTTGAATTTTTATGTGCACATAATGTGCAAAAATACTCGGAAATAAGTTGTAAAACAATGATATTGGGAAGTACAAAAAGTAATATGACTGATATAAATATTCTTATGCTAGAATTGAAGAAATATATATACCATTGTCAGAGAAAGGGGATAGTTCCATCTATACAAGGGCTAACAATTAGCCTGACTTTGTCTTTCAAAATCCAAAACAGTGTTAAGTGTCATGAAACAGAAGTTCAGTCTTGGGCAATTGTAAGTTTGTTTGCTGAACCAATATCATAATATGATTATAATTTATCCTTTAAAAACTCAACAATCAACCTTACTTAACCTTAACCTTACTTAATAAAATTATCACTAGTCCGAAACCTTTTTATACTTCCACAATGAAAATAGTTTGTGCATATGCTTTACATAACACTACATGTACATTTGCTTTCCATTTTTCATAATATACTTTATTTGCTTTTTTAAAGATGTTTTAAACGTTTGTAGATGATTTAGTGTATATGTATGTGTAAGGATATTATATTCTAACACTTGATTAGAGCACTGTTTATTGATGCATACTAACACAAACGTATGTACGGTATGGAGCAGGATGACCTCGACCTGCACATACCTATGGACGAGGTAAATAAAGTATCATTATATATATAAAAAAAAAAAAATAAATAAAAAAAATCTATTTTACCAGACCACATCTGGCGTTGAAATTTCGGTAATTGCCATTAGGAACACTGATTTTTAATTGGTTAAGTTTATTTTACGAAATATTGTACGAAATTTTCGTTGATTTTTAGTGGTAATGTTACTTTAAATACGTATTAAAAGCAATACCAGTAGCATATTCAAAATAGCATAATAGCTGATTAAAGATGTTTGCACCAATTCTTAAGATACAATTATTTATGTGACTGCATAGTTACTGCAGTTCACATAACCCCTTCTCTGGTTTAGTTAATGAAGTGATTGTGGTTGAACACAGCATGCTACTCGAATCATTTGGTGTTAACATCCATGTCAGAAATATAGTTAGGATTGACAGAAATTCATGTGATTTTCGCTGCACGTATGTTATAATAGCATAAACCAATGATTAAAAAAAGTTCTTGATGAGAAATGAATGCAGGCATACTATTTAGGGTTTCAGAAAAAGCATTTTCTGTTTGCTTTTATAAATAACTCCGCAAATTATATTTTCGATGATTTTTTTTCTTTCGAAACAAGGGGTTGCGAACTTTAAAATAATTATATTGGTCTTCTTACCAAAAACTGGTTCTATGAGATACCTGAAAAATGCACAAACTCTACAAAACATTTACAATTATGATGTGTATTCTTGAAACTTTACCAAACTTTAAATACCACTTTTGATCAGACAATGCATAGATAATGATGTTTAAGTAGGTTTTTTGTTTATAATTTCAATAAGCATATTTTACAGTCTATTCAGCCAGTATTTAGAGTTCATTGACTATTTATACTGCGTGAAAACATTTTCAAGAAAATTTAGACATTTAATTACACATTTCATGTCTTTACAACAAAATAAAGGCAAAGTAATTAACATGTATTATCGGGTACTTCCTTAGTAGCATGACAATGCTAGAATGGCACCCTAGCAACCCAGTGATAAGTTAATATCTTCCAATCAATCTGTTTTGTCATATTTTTTCTAGGAAAACATTTTATGTTTGTAATATTTATTTTAATAAATCAATAAATTAATATCGTTTAACGAATAAATATAAACGTACTGATTTTAAGTGAATGTTTTGAAAATTAGTGGCATTTTATTTCTCATGTGCAGCAAATTTAGCTAAATATTTACCAAAGGTTTTTTCCAAACTACCGGTATATGTTATATTAACATTTTGTTTACCAAAAAAAATATGTTACATAATTTCTTATATACAAATAAATAACTCAAGATTTATCAGATATGTAGCAAAATTCTCAATATAAGTGAGCCGTCGAAGTTAAATAAGAATTTAGTCTTGTGTGATCGAAAAGAAGGATAAACTGAAATATGAGTGTGTGTGATTTCAATAATTTATGCGCTAAATTTGAAGCGTCTTTTTTAAGCAATCATATCTGATAAATGTTTCGACTATCTTGATTGGGTGATTTCGGACTGTTAATTCCAACCATAAAAGAGCTCTTAAACCTTTTGTAGACCAATGTAAAGCGAAATAATTAAGAAACACTTTTTGTTCACTACCCGTAATGTGACGTCACGAGTTGCCTCCCTTGTCGGTTCATACTAGTTATAACTTAATATATTGGAAAGCACCTTTCCTCGAAAAGAGCTTACAGTAAACGGAAAGGCCCTTGTTGCGCCGCAATTTAGTGTCAACCAAACGTTGGTATTAAACACGAAAACGATTCATACACTAAGCTTCTTTACACCATAGTATGTTACCTCAGGACCGCACTTTGATGTCAATCTATTATCATTATTATCAACAATAGCAGTAGCAGCAGCAGCATCATAATCATCATCAACATCATCGTTATCAAAATCATCACCAATATCATCATTACCAGCGTCGTCTACCATCATGATTATTATGATGATACTGTCATCAACATATCTTTATATAGTCTTAATATAATAAGCCTTAACATAATAATTAAATAATCTTTATATAGAAGTTTTCTAATGAGCTAAAGTGATACTTTACATAATTGTATGTGGTTTAAAATTGGAAATGCGTATAAAAGTATGATTATGATTTTGATAATCTGATATATTGAAGTTAATGATGATGATGATTATGGTGATGGTGATGATGATGATGATGATGATGATGATGATGATGATGATGATGATGATGATGATGATGATGATGATGATGATGATGATGATGATGATGATGATGATGATGATGGTGGTGGTGATGATGATGATGATGAGGAGCAGGAGGAGCAGGAGGAGGAGGAGGATGATCATCATGATGATGATGATGATGATGATGATGATGATGATGATGATGATGATGATGATGATGATGATGATGATGGTGATTTCAATTCACTGAAGTGTTTGTCTAAAAGCGAATGGACGTGTGTGGTGAACGCCGACGTTGGGTTGACGCCAAAGTGCGGTTTTTTATCCCATCATCAGACGTGCATTGTCGAAATAAACCACTGTGGAATAAACTTTCCTCTATTTCGGCAGTGCTGAAATATAGCTGTCACGCGCGGCGGAGAATGGTCATATTACCCGGAATCAACTATAAAGTAATCATTTTTAGTAAAATCGAATCAGATTCAACAAAACAAACAATTTGATACCAAGATGTAATATATTTTTACACATAATGCAACTCAAACATTATTTACAAATATTATGTGCGCGTACTCGTGACGTCATTATTTAAACGTCATACGACACAATGCATGTTCTTTCGCTAAAGCTGCAGTTGTTTAGTGTGTTTTTTTTCATTATTTCTTAAAAATCGGGGACGTAGAGGTATGATAAACAGAAAAATAGGTTAGTTACTGATCTTTTTGTAATGTATTAGGCTCGGCACGATTAAAATAATGAAACAGTGTTTGCTTAAAATAATTGCGATTTTCCGTGTAGTTCGATTTTCCTATTCTATTTTTAAAGAAATAATTTACGACTACAGTAAAAAAATTGATGGGATAAATCGAATACTAGGCCGGTGCCGAATAAATCAAAGTTTATTTTTCTCGGCACGAAAATCTGAACCACTCGCCAAGCCTCGTGGTTCAGATTTTCTAAGCCTCGCAAAATAAACTTTGCTTTATTCGGCACCGACCTAGTATTATATATATAGCATGTCAGCTTTTCAGTAGCATCAATAAAAGTGACGTCATTTAGTTTCTACGATTTTTGTTTTTTATGTAAGTGACGTAATTTGCAAAATATTTATGAATGAAAACGACGTCATATGTATGTACAATTCAATGACGTCACTAAATAGTAAACTTTGTACTAAGACGGGCGGAGTATTGGAAAATATAATTCACGTCCAATAGCTTGAACCAAATCAATCAGATTCGTGTTAGAATCGAACAAAAAAAATTCTATCACGGTTTGTTGTCGAATAACCCACAGTTAGGAGTATAGATGCGTGTTATCAAATCATTCGTGCTTCGCACTCGTGATTAAATTGCTACGCATCTATACTCCTTACTGTGGGTTATTCGACAACAAACCATGATAGAAAAATATTATTTCTTAATTCTAACACGGCACGCGATCTGTCTCTATAGACAAAGAAGGAAATCAACTGTGGGTTATTCTGCAATAAAGTATGGGCGGAGCTTAATGTTTCGAAAATAGTTCCGAATAAATAAAGAAAATATTGCAATAAAATGCACGTGCTAAATCTCGCTCTAAAAGAAATGTAATTAATGTAGCCTGTATATAAATGTAATGAAACAACAAATTGTATATTTGGTGATTAGTTTTATTACCACGCCTGCAAAATCGTAGCTGATTCGTAGACAAATCACGTGATCACCGATTTCCCGATTGAGTCACGAATTACCTACGATTCCATTACGACGCCCAGGAACGCACTACGACGCTGTTACGAGTCAACTGCGATTAAATTCAGTCTTGGGGGTCTTGGCCAAATTTTAAACACGTTTAAAATCTGGCCACGATTTTTCGGGAGCTCACGAGTTGCAGGAATCACTTACGACCGGCCCACGACTAGCTACGAATGAGTAAGGACCTTCACCGATATAGCTACGAATGTCCCCGACCTCAAAATATTGGAAATCGGGACAAATCGTGGGGAATCGGGTCGTAGTGGAATACCCCTATTATAAACGCTCATATATTGATCATTACATACAATTACTCAAACGCGAAAAAAAATATCGTTGAAATAAATATTTGAAAATGTTACATATATGGAGTATTTGATAGACATTATACAGCAAGACGTCCCTCATGCTGTGATAACATGCCATTTTACTAACCATTCAGGTCAAAGGTATATTTACGCACGCCAGCAATATATCAGCCATGTACATAACTTATGACATTTGTAATTAATGTTTACACGTGGTAATATTAATATGCATTCTTATGCATTTTGGAAATAATGTATGAGGGAATTTATATAAAATATAATGCTTTAACGGCTTTGTGGTAACACTATTTATAATATGATGACAACTAAAGTTAGTTAATTGTTGGTTTTTATTTTAAATGGCGTACATGGCGTACATGTTAACACAAATTTCAATGTTACTGCGTATATATTGTTTAGAAAACCATTTGATCTTTCGATAATATCGATAACATTTATATAATACTGTGAAAGCTGGACTTAATGCATGTGCGAAGTGACTTCCTGATTAGCTTGTGCAATCCGCACAGGTCACTTCTAACTGTAAAAATGTGGGTTCACATTAGAGTTTTTACAACGTTGGACAGTGGGTTAAACAAATTGAATGTTTGGTTCACAATATTTGACAATGTGTTCATAACATTCGACCATGGGTTCGCAATATTCAACAGTGGATACTTTCCGCCTAAACTGGATTTCGCTCAGAAGAAACTTCCTTTAAACATTTAAGCGGAATGTGTCGTCCCTTGTTGGCCTGTACCGACTCTTTTTGCAGATGCAAAAAGCCCAGTTTTTACCAAGCACGAGGCTTAAACTTAAGGTTTATATTCTTGGTATTTTAGCGCACGGTTTGTTATTCATTATTATAGAGCACAAACCCTCATAAACTGCGATCTGACATGATACAAAAGAGTATCTACACAACCTGATCAAGTTCAGCATCAACAAGGTGAACAACAGAACGTTTCATTACGAAGACATCGGCACTTAAAACGACTTAGTGCTCACCACCATCAAGCTAAATCACAAGCGCATAACAAAGAACCCTCGCATTAGTTGAATAACTGTGTGATGCGGAGATTGCAGTGGCATTGAACATCCTTGACATTATCATTAGTTGACATCATCACTTAATACATCAAGAAGTCCGGCTGGCATCGGCTGAAGAAGTTCTTTGAAGAAAGAGAAGGATGAACAAGCCCTGTGTGACGACCGAGATCTTGAAGTTCTTCGACAAAAGGTAAAGCTGATGCATGAGAAGTCACAACAGTCACGACTATATGATAAAATACCAGAAGATGTATAGGGAGGTGAGGGGGAAGATAAAAGAGGCCAATGATGAGTGAATTTAGAAGCAAAGCGACATAATTGACAAAGAGATGACCACGGGCAGCTGTAACAAGGCTTACAGCACCTTCAATACTCTAACGAAAACCCATGACCCTAAGGCTGACGCTCACTGGAACCGCCTTACCGATAGTTCCTCAGTCCTGAACAGAAGGACTAAATACTGCACAGCCCTTTATAACTTTATGTTTCAACTAGACCCCAGTCTCCGTCAGAACGATTGCAGACCAGAAGCGAACTAAGACAGTCATTTTAAACCAAAGGCAGAGGTTGAGGTGACTGTGCGCAGTACGAGGGAAATCTCCAGGGATTGACAACGTCCCTTCTTAGCTGGTTAAGCACGGAGGATAGGCAAAGGCTGCAACAATGACGGCACTATGTCAGAATATATGGGAGGAGAAGAAATGACCCAAGGAGTGAACCCTGTCTTTAGTCATTCACATATCGAAAAGGGGAAACCTCGAGCTTTGACAGAATAATCGCACTACTAGCCTCATCAGAAATTTCAAAGTCATATACTACGCATCAGCTCCAACCGATTTAAAAGTAAGGCCGATTTAAACGTGGCAAAAGAGAAGATTAGATTCACGGATTGGCGGAACAGATCCTAAATTGCATAGTTATCATTATGAAATACCTGCAACAACAACGTCAGCTCTTCAAAAACTGAGGAGTTAAACAGCGACGAAAGCCAGGTGAAATTTATTAAGGAACTCCGTCAACGATTTTCCTTAAACCGTCCTGTTTACTTTTTCCTTGAGAAGATTATGCAGGGAACCCTCCAAGACCACCAAACCTCAATATCTATCGGTGAACAAATCTCTAACTTGGGATTCGCTGATGCAATAAACCTGGGTGGCATCAGCAGAACTTCAATACTTCACCAACAGTATTGTCTGAAACAGCAGAAGCATGCGGAATTGCAATCAGCATGGATACATTGAAGACCATGGTAAACAGCGTGAACAACACAAGTGCGGATATAGCGATGGACATCGAGAAATATGAAGGGGTTACCAGCTGCAACAACTTGGGAGCAATCCTGTCCAAGGTTCGCTTTAGAATCGCAGACGTCCGAATAAAGATTGTAAACCATGGACGCTTCACGTCGACACAGAACGCATGATACATGTAAATGAACACATGCGTCTTCGAAAACTGCTCTTCAAGTATTCCGTTAATTCTTTTTGGCCCATAAGACAAATTGCGAAATTTGGTTTGGTTTGCACACGTGATAATCACTGTAGACGTTGCTCAACGACAAGCTAGCGGTAGATCGCCAGAAGAAAAGCTGAATGGACCATATGCAAGACTTGACGTTCCTCTCTTTGTATGAGCTACTCACCGGCAAGGTTCTCTCTGTATGTGGCTCTAATTTCCCCCCAACGGCAAAACCGGTTAATTGAGTGCTGATGATTTGGATTAATTCGGAATTTTATGAATTTCAATATGTCTGTTCCAAACACAAGCTGCACAGCTTAAACTTAGAAACCAGTAATTTGGTGTAACATGAGTAATAATCACAATGCATACTAAGGTAAAACAATAATTGGCGAATATTTAATGCAGATGAAGCTTATTACACGAGACAACGAAACTTACTAATGCGTGATTTAGTATATATGCACCTAACACTAACCAAATATGCCCTATTTACGTAGGCTCAAAAATACCCCTGTTCTTGTATAAATAAATAAAACATCTATCTTGTCTGTCTACCATTTCTGAGTAAAAGGAAGAGTAATAAACATCATCCAGCTCCTATGCTATTACCAAAAAACATGGAACAATCGATAATATGTTAATGTATTTATCGTTTATCACAGCCCTCAGCAGAAAGATCAGATCAGCCATTTTCATTATAACAAAAGTTGTAATTCCGACACCATCAACGGCAACAAAATCAAGTTAAATGTTCTACCGGAGGCTCAACAACTGTCATGAAGAATATCAAAACATCATTAAACCGTTATGCTTGAAGTCATTTAATTTTATCTTAATTAATTTATCTTAATTAATTTATTATAATGACATTTAATAAAATTACAACGCACCACATTGCACATCGTTGGCACGTTTTTTATAATTTTCTTTTACAATTTCAATTGAAATCAAAAAATCACTTAAATCTTGATCAGAATTAATGAGGATGTTTCTAATGTAATTAACTGACGATTGAATCAACCAATGAAAATATTTTATTGAACTAGGAAGAAAATACAGCAATAAGGAAATTGATAAGAAGTTGTCGTTTTACTATTTTAAAGCTCAAAATTGTGATTGTAATGTATTATAATATGAAAAATATTATTGTATTGCGTTTCTTTAGCAAAGCATCGTGGATATAAAACAACAGTATACACATTGTTTGATGACATTTACCTTTCATCGTATATCTTTAAGTTCCAATTACACAATACGGCATTATAACAAATATCCTTCTTTCCTATTGTTTCATCAATTCCTACAGATTCATCCACCCCTTTATTTTTGTAATAATGACAGATTTCTGATTAAACTTAACTTAGTTATGCTTATCTAAAAAAATCTATAACATACATGCTGTATTTAGCTTAAAAACATGCAAATGTAATTTTTTTAGGGAAAATTTAAATTCCGAAAAAAATAAGTAAAATCAGCTACACATGCTGTGTAAATACCAATGATTCTGAAAATATTCATGTTTAAACAGTATTTTTGTGTTTATTAGTCTATAAGAATATTTATTAGTGATTTATATCCAAATTACTTAAAACGTTTTATGTTTTCCTATAAAAAGAATGACTGAACAGATTAATAGGAAAGATACCAACATATCAGGGTTGCTAGGGTGCCCACCTAGAATTGGCCTGTTACTAAGGAAATACCTGCGTTGTAAATTATTTTGACATACCTTTGTGGGGAAGATATAAAATGTTTAATGAAATGTCTCACTTGTGCTGCATTTTTTTTCATTCAGTACAAAAAGTCAATTTCACTCTTAGGTGGCCGAATATACAGGAAAAGAGGCTATACTGATACAGTTTTGGTTACATTTTTATACCATTACTAAATTCAGCAATAGACATTTGTGATGCATCTGTAGTAACTCGGCGTGTACATGTATATACAAAACATATATTGTTCAGATTTGTTCTTACGTGTTTGTTACAAAAACAAATACATTATGAATAAATTTCGATCAAATGTGGCATATTTCAGTCCAACAAACGTCCCTTATTTGTGCATTATAAATATGATTATTAAAATGTTTGTACTGGCACTAAACTTGAACGTTATAGGGCAGCATTAATTTATAACATTACATCTTTTTGAACCGTTAAAATCAATATTAAATTCGAACGAAACTGAATTAAACAAAAAAAAAATATTCAAAAACAGCTCAAACTTCCCGTAAATATATATATTTAAAAACGCCAGCACAAACATACACACAGATTTACAAGTCGCTTGGTCTAGATGTTTGTCTGTCTATCTCTATTAATTGAAATACTGTCCGAATGGCTCCTTTTTTCACCACTCACGGTCATTTTAAGTGGCCATTTCTTAGCATGTTGGCTTAATATACCCGTATGCTACATACAGCAAACATATGATCTTATTTGCATTGCATTTGCTGTTAAATATATCGAATACATAATCCTTAAATTGCATTGTATACTTGTATACAAAAGTATAGCTTCTACAAAACGAGTGAACATAACGGTTGTATATTATGTATAGTATTGATAACTTTTAATACAGTTCAAGCTAAATCGATGCGAACTCGCTGCTATACAAAGTTAAGCAACACACAGTCAATCAGAAAGTCACCAAATATTGTGAATGATCCCACGTTTGCTCTTAACATACACTTATTCAAAACTTATAGCTGTGGACTATTTCAAATCAACATTTCTGTTTCTTTTGAGATGTCTATACAAGCTGTGGAATATTTCAAAGCAACATTTCTGTTATGCCTAGTTCACACCAACGGCGAATGCCGCGCTTTAAATCGGCGAGCAAAGCGCCGTCATTTTTGTTCCTTTTTCCAAAAATATCTCGATCTATTACGCTCTGATAACCTCTGATACGCTCTCATACGAATTGGTTGACGCTTTGAGGACAATATATTTCCCGACATGTTACGATTCCTCACGCTTTGATCCCGCTTTGATCGGGGCTTTGTTACGCTTGAAATCACGCTTTGATAGCTTTATTACGCTTCATTACTCTTTGATGCGATTATGACGCTTTAAATCAGGCTCTGATACGACAATCAAGCTTTGTTGTGCATTTTTACGCTCTGTTACGTATTGGAAAATGTCGAGATTGCCGATTTTTATCCCGCTTTTGATTCAGAACATATATAAATATGCAGCAGATACACAAAATCATTGCATCTTTGACTCCAGAACACGGTGGCAGAACAACAAGATCCAGAGGTTCCAGAGGTACCAGAGCATGATCTATCCGAAAAAGACATGACATTTGTCTCCTTGTTGTATAACTATATTCTATCCCTTAAGGCAGAGGAGAGGAAGAAAGAACAGCAAAGACAAGGGGAGGTTGACATACCAGCAAGAGGTAGAAGGCCATTTATCAGAAGCTGCTGGACCAGGCCATGGCTAACTGAAGAAAGAAGACAGCAATATGGCCATTACGCTAGCCTGCTGGACACACAACTCAGATTAGAAGACCCTGGTGCATTCAGAAACTTCACCAGATTAAACCCTGAGGTGTTTGATGATATCCTGGAAAGAGTGGCACCAGTCATCCAGAAGCAGCAGACTAATTACAGGCACCTTCTGTCAGCTGGTCTCAAGCTGGCAATCACCTTGAGACATCTGGCCACTGGGGACAACTACAGGTCAATGGCATATGGATTCAGATCTGGTATCTCCACAATATCAGAGCTGATTCCAGAAGTGTGCACGGCAATTTTACAGGCATATAAAGATGAAGTTTTCAACCAACCTACCACCCCTGAAGCCTGGAGACACCTTTCCCAGCAGTTTGAACAGAATTGGAATGTCCCCCATGCAGTTGGTGCCTTGGATGAAAAGCACATTGCCATCAAGAAACCAGCAAACACAGGCAAGATCTACCACAACTACAAGGGGTTCTTCTCCATACCAATGCTGGCCCTTGTAGATGCAGAATACAAGTTCATCTGGATTGAGCTGGGAGGTAAAGGACACATGTCTGACTCCCAGATATTCACGGACTCTGAGCTCTTTGAATGACTGGAGTATGGGTTCATAGGGCTACCCCCATCATGCCCTCTCCCTGGGGAAACTGAGCCAAATATCTAATACTTCATTCTGGTTGATGATGCTTTTGCCCTGAAGAGCTACATGATGAATCCATACAGTAGAAGAGGGATAACAGATGAGCAGAGAATCTGCAACTTCAGGATCTAAAGGGGTAGAAGAGTGTTGAAGAATGCCTTTGGCATACTGGCCAACAGGTTTAGGTGCCTGCTGGGAACAATGGAACATAAGGTAGAGAACGTCAGAAATTTGGTGGAGACTGCTGTGGTGCTGCACAACCTGTTGAGGTATATGGTGGTGATGGCAGCAAATGAGGTGGACTACGAGGATGAAGGGCACAACTTCGTACCTGGGGCCTGGAGACATGGACCTCACTGGGAAGATGTTCCACAGCCACCTGCGAGGGGGAACCTCGCCACTGTGGATGCCAGACATCAGCGAGATCATCTCAGAGACTACTTTGTCTCTCCAGTGGGTGCTGTTGACTGGCAGCAAAGAATGGCTGGTGAATGGGTCAGAGGCTGAAGATGAATACTAATGTGTTATGAATATTATGAACATTTATTTGTAATATTGACTTTGAAATTTGAAATATGTGTACTTTGTAAGATGCTTTTATTATCCATGTTATTGTTGTTATTATATGTAATTCATATGTTTGTCATTAGTTTAAATAAAGACTTTATTGTTCGCCCAATGAAAAATATCAGATAATATTGTAACTGTAAATTGAAAATTTAAAGAAATCATGTTATAGAATTTAAAATTTAGATATGTGCCATAAATGATTGTGTGTATGTTGAATTGTTTAACTAATTTTTAATTAATATCTGTCTTTTTTTAAAATTCTATTTGAAAGTAAAAGGTATTCTTCCAAATATAACATATTCACTTGTATTACTTTATTGTTAAGAAACATATTATCTATATGTACAAAAAGCAACAAATTGAATCAAGTAAAAAGCATGTGTTTAAATGTAACATATTCTCTTTTATTATTTGTATTATTAAGAAACATATTATCGATATGTACAAAATTAACAAGCAAATTCGTAGAATTGGATGGGTGCAAATCGGACGGATGCTCTGGACACAAAAGTGATGGACGAACGGACAGCCGGACAACGCCAAAACAATATCCCTCCGCCTCTGGCCTCTGGCGGGGGATATATACTCATACCAAGTTTCAATTAAATCCGCCAAAGCACTTCCAAGATATGGCTCCGGACAAAAAAGTGCCTATAGCAAAAAGCATTTTTTCAAGATACAAAGGGTCATAACTCTGGTTTTAACAGATGGTGTACAATGCCATTTGGTGTGAATCATCCTCTTATGCATATATATACTCACACGAAGTTTCAATGTAATTCGCCAAAGCACTTCCAAGATATGGCTCCGGACACAAAAGTGACAGACGGACGGACAGCCGGACTGACAGCCGGACAACGCCAAAACAATATCCCTCCGCCTCTGGCGGGGGATATATACTCATACCAAGTTTCAATGAAATCCGCCAAAGCACTTCCAAGATATGGCTCCTGACACAAAAGTGCCTATAGTAAAAAACATTTTCTCAAGATACAAAGGGCCATAACTCTGTTTTTAACAGATGGTATACAATGCCATTTGGCGTGCATCATCCTCTTATGCATATATATACTCATACCAAGTTTCAATGAAATCGGCCAAAGCACTTCCAAGATATGGCTCCGGACACAAAAGTTCCGGACGGACGGACGGATGGACGGACGGACAGCCAGACGGACGGACGGACGGACAACGCCAAAACAATATCCCTCCTCCTCTGGCGGGGGATAATAAACTGAACGAAGTAAAAGGCATTCTTTTTAATGTAACATTCTCTTTTTTTTTTATTAATAAGAAACATATTATCAATATGTACAAAAAGCAACAAACTGAACAAAGTTAAAGACATTCTTCTAAATGTAACATATTCTCTTTTATTTGTGTTATTATTAAGAAATTATCAATATGCTCAAAAAGCAATAAACTGAACAAAGTTAAAGGCGCTATTTTAAATGTTACATATTCTCTTTTATTATTTAAATTATTAAGAAACATATTATCAATATGTACAAAAAGCAACAAACTGAACCAATCAACAAACACACAATTTATTATTACTGTTTACAAATCATTAGATGTCCATGGCGAAGTCATCTATCCACTTACTGCCGAAGCAGTACATAAAGCAATGTGTGGTTACTCAAGTGCTATTTATAGAGATGACGAAAGAGCGTCATATCGTAGGAGATCGTGAAAGATCGTGCGAAAGCGTGAGGAAGCTTGCCAAGTGTATCAACGCCTTTCAAAACGTGTCAATCCTTGATGAAAGCGTCTCAATTCGTGGGATAGCGGGAGAGTCCTTCATGAAAACGTAACAAAGCGTATCATATCTTGATGAAAGCGTCTTACCTCGTGTAAGATCTTCATGCCAGATCGTAGCAAATCTTGAGCCATCTTAACGAAGCGTGTCAAGTGGTGACATACCGTGAAGACTGGGGTACCCGCTTTGAACCAAGCTCTGTTAAGCTTTCCTACGATTTGAGGCAAGCTTTGCTGAGTTTTGTTACGGTTTTTTAAGCTTTGATACGCTCTCGGCGCTTTAATCAATTCGTGACAGAGCGCCCAATTTTTTTAAACAGTTTAAAAAAATTTGGCGTTCTTGCCGAATGTCCCGCTTGACCACACGATCTATTACGACACTGACGCTTTATTCAAGCATTGTTACGTTTTGGTGCCGCTTTGCACGCCGCTTTTAAGCGCCATCAAAGCGCCGTTGGTGTGAACCTAGCATTACTCTTGAGATGTCTACTCAATGAACTCATCCGCATGGGCAATAACGAACTTGTTTTGAAAGACATCTGTGAATCGTCAAGCACACATTTTTGTGCTGAAATTGTATAAAATATATAGAAATCATACAACTCAAGAAACGTTATAAGGAGACAAATTCTCATTTACACCTGCTAGTATTTTATTTAAGGTAATTCCAAGTTGCTTATACAATATGGGACAAAACAAACAACATGACATAAAAAAATAAAAATTATTAAAGCCGGAACCAGCGCACTCAAACGGACAATGCAAAGCATAAGGTGTTTCAGCCGTTTGAATGACGCGTCGAACCTCACACTAAGTCGAGAATCGATCACTAATACACACGTGAAATAACTATTAAACTTATAACTTTAATAATATTATATTGCATTTTCTTTCGTACATACATTCATATAAATATACATATGATGCATAGTGCATAGAGTAGATATACTACAAATTGATGTTATCGAATGTATAGAAAAAGCAAAAGGGTCGGGTCACAAGTTTTAACCTTATGGCACTTAATGTCGTTATATAAGACGTAAATTGTTCATATAAGTATTGTATTTAATGAATACTTAATTGATCATTCACATATGTAAAACGTTTCTTCAGTAAAATAATTTGGGTGATATTTAATTATATATTATTTCTTTAAACGCGTGAACTAATAGCATGTTTGTCTTAAAGCAAAATTGTATATTCTTTGCTATTTTATTCACATTTCTGTTGGATGCTTTGGAGTGTTCGGGTATCTTCAAAGGTCAAGGTTATCATGAAAGAATAAAGCTCGATTTTTCCAATCAGTCGTGTTAACTGAGTCCGACTTCAATCTTAGTCCAGCTTCGGTGAATTTTCAAATAACGTTGCGTAAATGATCATAATTATGATTTGTATCACATCAGACAAGCATGTACATCTGATATTCTTGTTACAATTTATGAAAATTTCGTATTGGTAAATTACATAAGGACATATAAACCAATTATGCCGACATTTAATATGCAGGTCAGGCAAATGACAACAATACAATAACATGTTAGTATGGGTATCTATTTATTTATTTATAATTTTGTTTATTTTATTGTTTCACTTAAAATATGCATAGTGTACTGAATCATGCATGAACGACAACACTTCTTTAAGAGACTGCCCACATAATCATTTTGGTTAAAAAAGAAAAAGTTGCTTCACAAATTCAGTGTGCAAAAACATATACATGTAATAACAATTGTAAATATTAACGATATGTTTAAAAAAATATGGCATCCTCAATATTGATATGTATTCAGAACAAATAACTTCATTAATGAATTACCTGTAATGCGATACAACATTACTTAAGTTGCAAATTAGTATCGTTCTGGCACAACTGGGCTTAATGCATGTGCGCAAAGTGTAGATCTTAATCTTAGACGACACTTAGTGTCAAACTTAGAATTTCGTTAAAAAGAGATTTCTTTTAAACTAAATATCATAAACGCGGAAAATCTTGTCCTGGATTAGCCTCTGTGGACTGGACAGTCTTAAACGGGACTTTACGCGTATGCATAGATCCCGGGTTTCCCCAAAAGATGCTCATATTTCAATTGATATGTTAGCCTTAATTCTTTCTATGTTCACTTCTTGAACGTTAAAAACATGGAAAATTTGACGTATTTGCATTACAAAGAGGGGTTGTCACGTGACGATCAAAAGAAAGAAAAGATGTCGACGTCCTTGTCGAAACAGGTAATTTTCGCCGTTTTATGCGCTTTATTAATTTCGTTTAATGTTAAATGCCGCTCACTTTCCAGCCATATCCATACGAAACTGATATGCGTTCATTTGTATAATTTTTCGCTGTATATTTCGATTTTACTCGCTACGAATTTTCTTAAGAGGAGATGTAATTTTGTGATCCCGATATAAAAAGATACCTAGAATGTAAAGTCGAGATACAAGCGTTCATATCGTGTTAATATTATCTCTATAAGTTTCTTGTTGATATGGCTGGAAAGCGAGCGGCATTAACGAAAGTTATAAAAGCAATCAATGGTATTAAACGTCGAAAAATACTTGTCTCGGCATTGACCTCGCCATCTTGACTACCACATGATTACAACCTCTGTTACAGTCGTTGAGATTTCCGGAAGTGTGGTCTAAAATTCCAAAAATTGCTCTTGCATACGAAACGATAACAACACCTGTACCAAGACAGCGCACTCGATTTTAATACGGACTGAAGCATATGTACTTATTTCAAAACTAAACAAGGAGTTTTTAATTGCAGATCTGAGTTATGCGCCATTGTGACACAATGACCACACAAAACATGTGACGTTTCATTTGAATATCTGTGGAAGACACAAATAAGAAGTTGTTACACTCAAAGCTTTACCTGTATATTAACCTAAATGAGCTGTCGAAAGACAATGCTTACCATAGTTATCAGCCTTGGCATGAAAACTTTGAAGCACATAGAGCGTGTTAAAACCGTTAAATTATTGTAAGAATTTGCGCCAGAAATTTGGTCCCCTGCATGTAAGTCCAAGTCATAACGACCTATTCATTTAGCTGCGTTTTTATATCTTCATAATATTAACGAACGGGATGATGTCATAAAGGGCTAAAATAGTCGGTGGGATATTATAATGAATATTTAAGTGTGTATAATCATTAATTTTTGTGATTTTCTTTACAAAAAGTAGCCCATTTGTAAATGATTAAGATAATTTGAATTAATGGGTTGTAATTCAATTCATGTTACAATATATTTTAATATTTTCACTTTTTGAATGTCACAAGTACATACCTTTCCGTATTTACACTAAAATTCCATCAAATCTTCATGATTCAGTGTTATGCCACGTGTTAGATATAATTGCTAATTAACTTTTTAAACGTAGTTATCTTCGTTTTGCATTAACTTCTCAATTGTCTAAGCAAATCAACAATTATATTTATAATGGCGTACGAAATAAACAATCATTTGCATGCAACGCTATCTACAGACAAGTTTCATTAAGATGCCCATCATTTTATTTTTAGTTGGGAGGTGTTATTATAAACGGGAAGTGTTTTATCAAGGGTGCCTCGCCCAGAAAAATTCAACACAAGTGGATTCTAATTACAATTATAGCAATAAGGAAACCGTTTAAAAATCCATAGAAAAACAAAACTCTTGAATTATTGCTCTTGCTTACTTCTTTTCCGAATATATACGTTCGTTTGTTTGAATACAATTAAAAATAATAATGTCTATGCATTCATTTGTAAAGATGCGTTGATAACATGTTCACATTACTTTATTGAATGTGTCTTAATCTTAAAACTAACAAAAACAGACACAAGAGCACGTCTCTGGAGCTGGTGGTTTCGAATAATTTATGATGGCAAAATGCACTTTGACAGGATGGTGGGTGGGTGGTTTTCGGGCGTTATAGAATTGACCTTTTTTTGCTCATCAGTAAAATATTCGTTCTCGTATTTGTATTAAACAACTAATTTGTCGTTTATTGTGAGACAGTCTTACTTTGTATCTTTGCATATATCAATTAGTGTGGTTTTAAATACCCATCTAAGTAGACTTTCCCATTCTGAGCTCTGAATACTGAAATGGCTTTTCGATTTTGCTTAGACTGTTGGTATTTCATCGTTGTATATTAATGTGTGCTATATACATAGTTATTTTTGTTGTGCAACATTAAAGGCTAAATATTCCCCGGCATTATAGGGAAACGATGTTCATCATTTATTTTTTTGCTTTCCTCGAATATTAACAATCATTAGGTTTTTTCATTATATGTAGTATTGCGTCAAATTGTAGAAAAAATACATTATTTACGCCGAAGTTTGTTCTAATTATTTTACAGTTATAAATGTTTCTTTGTTATTAATGATATCTTTAACAAATCGCTTTCCTTTGTTACACCAACAAGAAACATCGAAAAATCGCGATCAAATAGAAAACTTGTGATTAAAGGATAATAGACTTTCAAGAAATTTCGTGATATAGTCTATTGGAATACGACGGATAAAATATGCAAATGACTTAAAGACGTCTAAACATATGTGTTGTACATAATCAATATAGTTTTGGCCAAAGTTAACTTTGCTACAATAACCTGCATTGAGCCTTCCGAAGATTAATTTATATTCAATATTAAACAAAGTAATGGGTCTCCATTTTTTACAAGCTGCTTTGGTCTTTTTAATTTTGTTTCATAAATGAGATCTATCGTTGAACAAAAAAAAACATAATAACATTGCTAAGTAAAACAAATATGGCAGTATAGATGCATAGCACAAATTGTATCATGAGCAGTTATTCATTTTCATGTCAAGTTGGTAGCTATAAAAAAATGTTCCATTTCTGAATACACACCTATTTCTAGAAAATGTGCACGCATTTTTAATATTAAAAATATGTTTACGATGTTCCATATTTTTCGTGAACTTATTTTGTTGATTTTTCTGTTATTAATTGTTTTAAATTCTTTAAAATTTAAATAAATATGAAAAAAGAACATTTTTGTTTCCATGACAACCATTGGTATTTAATGATTTATAATGCTACAGTTAACTGTTTACTTTGTAATAAATTATGTTCGTCGACGTACGCCAACAATGGAGTTATTATCAACACAAACTGATCACCAAAACATGTAATAATACTCATTGAAGTAAAACGTCATTTCATAAAAAACACGCACCATTCGGCTCTTGTGACATAATGGCGCTTGTGACATGATACGCAAAAAATCGCATAACTTCGTCATTTTTAGGAATTGGATGCTCAATATTCAGATGTTGATTATTAAGATGTAGCATTTTTATAATGTATGCTTAACTGAAAAAGTCATATAGTTCATTTAAGAATTAAGCATATACAGCTCATCGTCAAAATAGCAATATAGCAGAAAAAAACGCATGCGTAAAAATAACAACAATTTTGTTTATGCATTTTTTATTTATATATGATTTTTGTGAGAATGTTATATGTAAGAGAAGGCTCTTTATTATTTGTTTAACAAAGTTAAGTAGATGTTAAAAATCCGTAATTGCTTGAGAAAAAATATGATGTTAAATATCATACAACAAATGTCAATTCGGGGAAAAACAATATTCTCTATATATTTTCGGCACTAAATTTATATGCTTTAATAAAGAAATAACCAAGACGTATAAGTTTAGAGATTGTGGTTTCGTTTCAATAAAGGTGAAACATTTAAAATACTTGGTATTCTTCTGTAAACATCAGGTATACGTGTGTTTCTTATATCATCATACAAAAACAGTGCCATTGATGTGAGAAGAAGTGACTTGTTACATTGTCAAAGCCCTTTACCATGCAGAATATTATCAAAGTCCACAATTAGATTGACAAACGAGTGATAAGAACGATAACTGATTTCGATTTTACGATCTCTGGTATTGAAAAAGAAATCATGCTTTACCAAGAAAACATCAATATAAAGACGTGAAACCCCAGCTACTAAACAATTAGTAGGTCCTTTATTTAAGGCAAGTGACCGATTTCCCAAACAGTACAAAACAGCACAATACAGCACAATACAAAACAACATAAACACAAATAAGAATAAAGCTGGGGTCACCGCCTTGGAATGGTCAATGCAAAGCATTGGGGGTTTAAACCGGTTTTAAGCCTTGTCTGTTGCAAAGGATTTGCTCTAAGTTAGGTGAATTGTTTCCAATCCCTTTTTTTTTCTAAAATGATTTGTTAAAGTTTGTTGAAGTATGTCTTGCTTTTACGTTATTGTTTTTTTTATTTGTAATTACAATTAACAAGATTCGCATTGAACTTTTAACTAAAATCACCACGTCATGTTATTGATGTGCTCAAAATATTTCAATAACATAAAAGATGTGTTGACAATGTGTATGGTCACATTAATGATAAAAGTAAGCTGCTTTCCACGTAAAGTAGGAATTGAGATCCCATAGTTACCAGTCTGATATATAAAACCGTGGTTTACCTTCACATCTAATCACTTTGAAAATAAATTCTCAAACACCACCAGCATTTGGTTTTGCTGAAAAAGTCTTCTGCATTCCGAATCGAATATAAATGTTAATCTTTAAAACAAAATATATGTGCTTTAGTGTGTTATGAAAACGCAAAAATAACCTTCTGATCTGGTCGGTTAAGCCTCTGTATTTGATGATGTTTAAGTAATTCACATTGGCTAAATATATACACAAAAACTGTCCACGCAAAAGATTTTGTATTACAAATATGCTAAATTTTCGCAAAATCTGCATTAACTTAGCTCACAGTATCGCAAACATGAAAAGATAAACACAAGACAAAGTTAAGAATTAAACATATGTACTGTTCAAACATTTCATGAAACATTGGCCAATATAAGACATTTTTATTCGGTATTTCGGGTTTTCAAAAACTTTTAGAAATGTATTTATATTAATAAAAATTGTGAAACTATAATTTGTTTATTCTATGTTTTACTAATGGAGTGGTTTTAGGATTTATATCTGAATAATACATATAAATGAAATGCATACAGTTATATTTGATGATATGCCAGATTATGATGAACATGTATAAAATACAATATAAATGTTAGTTTTAAATACATCAAATATTTTCAAAACATAATCAATACAAATGTATTGGCTGAAATGCCGGATTCTGTTGAGAAGAATTAGTAAAACAAAATATCAAAGTTAGTTGTATAATTATGCATGAAAACTTTAAACAATAAGACAATACAATTACATTTGCTGACATATGTATACAACATTATATTTATGTATGCTTTATAAATACATAAAACCATAAGCATGGTTTGATTTTTTAAAATAGTATTTTAAAAAGTGCTTTATTTAGTTTTAACATAGAGAAATATATCTTTGTGTTATCATCTTAGATACATAGAAGCACAGATTAAGCAACGCCAAGGTAAGAATAAGAACAACAACAGAAAAACCAAATACTTGAAATAACTAAGTACTTAGCTATACATACAACAAAACAAGTATACATCAAAAGCAATCTTTTAAGACAAACCCTTTATGAGTATGATATACTTTAAACTAGTTGGAACAGACTATACTGTCATGTATTTTATGACCTGGAACAAGGACGCTATGTATATCTCACAAAAATTCAAGACTATGAAGATACATATTTATAAACCAAATCAGTAATTTCTCTTCCTGCCAACTATCTTATACTGATCATTAAACTCAGTCATTTTGAGTATGGGAACTATATCTTGCTACAAATGTTTAGTGACAACAAAATTCAGAAACATTTGACAAAACGGTGGAGAAAAACACATTTAAGCATTTTCACTTAAAACTAAAAAGAATATAAAGGATAATCTCCCGAATAATGCTTTTATTGTTATTGTAAAGTGTGGTCATTTAAGTGTAACCATATGGTGGGTCTTCTTCCAAACAAACAATGTAACAATTATTTTGCACATACGCAACTATAACGAATTGACAAGGTAAGTTTTATTTAGGCAATATTTATTTGTTATCGTATTTATTTTTTTAAACTGTTTAATCTTTGCCTTATTACAAAAAAAAATAAATTAAAAACGTTTTGGTACTTTATAACTGTTGACGTTAAAGGCAGGTTCAGAAGGACGCCATTAAGTAGTGCATAACTTTATTTTTACTATTCTGAGTACAGTTATTCACGGAAACCACGTACAACTTTAGAAATTTAACATAATATGTATACAAGAATGTCACTCTTATTCAACCTACATTGTAAAATGAGACTTGTATGAATACTCAATAAACAAAATTGGCAATAAGTCTTAAGAACTCAGTTAAACACTCACATTAAAATGTACATACATGTGGCACTAAGTTACCCACTAGCAGGAAAAAAAATATTTAGAAATAAACATAAATATAACAAAACGACTCTAACTAAAATAAAAAACATATAAACATTAATTTGTTCTGTTGTATTCCTTTCAAAGTTTTAATTTAGTAAATTTGTAATCCTAAAGAAATCAGGATACACATGATGTCATATAAACTAAGGTGTAAATCTGTATTGGACATAAATATTTTTTTGTTGGCGATTGAAATTACAAGTTAAACATACATTAAATATTCTATGTGTATATGTTATGATCACATACGATAGATGATATATCAGATTATATTTTGTTACAAGTATAAGCCATTTGAATCAAATACTCTGCCCAATTCATCGCACATTGTAATAACATGGTTAATTGCAACTACTTAATGTTATTACCGAGTTGTTCATAAACAGGTTGGCTGCTGTCATTCGTGGCTCTATCTCTGTTTAAAATAATCAACAATAAAGACATGTCAAACAAACAAGACCCATATCGTTTACATGAATCGTAGAATATATAAGATTTTGTGTAATATCAAATTTCATATAACCTTGCTCCTGATCGTAATGCTTTTAAATCTCTGACTGGTCAAACTCATCATCTAACTTCAAGTTGTCATAACTGTTCCCCAAAATAGCATGCGTATTTCGTTTATTGTTTTAAAACGTGTTAAATAAATGAGTATTTATTGCAATTCTTATAGACAATATACACTTGTAGACTTGCTAAATTGACACAATGATGTAATGTGACAATAACAATTTTAAGTGTTAAGTGAATTTATAGAATTTGGAGTAACGTCTTATAAAATGTCGACTCTCGCAATTCAATTATCGTTATTCCCACATATTATTGTTAAATGTTGTCGTTTTTTGGGCTACCAGAAAATTAACCTCTTGAAGATGCATTCACTTATTCATTCAACGACGCACTGTTTTAAAAAAAAATACAAACTGATGGTCATATAATACGTTATAACGTTATGCATTAGGACAAACAAATTTGATTTTTCCTTTGACATTTATGGCATACACATACACCGGGCAAAGCGGCGACTTTAATTATGTGCCCGCACTTACCTCCTGGAACACACAAATCAGGTTTGGTAATTAAACTTAAACTGATAGGATCTTTTTATCTGTAGATATGTCAATGAAAAATACAATACATACTGGAAAGCTGAATCATTTGAGTATGCATCTGAAATAACTAAGGTGTGATTATAAATTAAATTACTTACGCTCGTTGATTCATATGGTTTCTCTAAATTGAGTGTAGTCCCATGCATTTCGATTGCCGCAGCTGAAATATCTGAAATAGTTTTTTTAATATAAGACAAAAAACGTGTTGAAATAAATGGCATAATATGTTAGAGTTAAAAAGGTTAATGCAATTGGAAAATAGTTCACACTATTAGCATTTCCATTTTTGCGTTGTGAATATAATTACGACATTAAAAGTACTATGCTAAAATAAACCAACCTTTCCTCACTTCATCGCATTTCCGAACAAGCCTATATCTCCTTTTCAACACCAGCAGTCCAACTAAAACCATAGAAACGCATCCGCCGGTCACACAGCCTAGAGCGATGACAGTTGTATGTTTTGTCTTTGAGACCTCCTCTAAAAAGTTTGCATACGATTTAGTTTTATTCCACTTACTATCATACAGATCGGCAACATTGACATGAAATTCGTGCGATATTAAACTCGGTTTTGTTCGTGTGAGACATTCATGAGCTTATCATTACGATGACCTTTATTTTGGGATACACGTTGATTTAACTAAATTCATGTATATTCCAAGTAAGATCATTTTTATGTATCCATTATGTATTTTATGCATAAAATATGAGAACATGTCAATTTTAAGAGAAATGCTTTACTTGAAAACATTAACCTTTGACTTAGCATTGCTAAATTCCAAAACGCGCGGGGAACAACATATTTAAATGAAAGCGTAATGTGCTACTTATCTGATAAGTACAATGAGAAAACGTGTGTGATTGGAATTTGAATTAAACATAGGCAAATCCTAATCTTACTTTGCACTCTGATATACACTCTTTATATGTTATCAAATTTCATTTAATACATAAGTGTTTACATGTACAACAATTCAAAATAGTTCACGGAATTATATTCACGAGGTTTTCATTCTGTGTTGGAATACATTCGATGCATGCATAACTTATGTAGCATATACTATTAACATCTTTTATTTAATTGATTATTCTTTGACGACTAGCTCGTAACCCAGATCTGGTTTGTCTTGCAGTGCAGACATAGCTGCCACCCTCCCAGCTTTCGTAAACTTAATTACACAAAATGAAGTTCGTCAATTAAACGTTATAGTAAACGGTTTGGTTTAATAGGAATACCGTTTTAATAATAGATGTGTTGGCGTGAAAGAGACAAGTTTATAATTGAACAATTGAGAAAACTTTATTAATGAACAGCTATTGTTCAAAAAGGTAAACGAAGATAGCCGAAGACCACAATAAAACACAATCATGATACATTGCACTCCATGCAGCTTTACATGAATGCATGAAAAGTATACAGAGACTAATATATAGAATGGGCACACATTTTACAATTATAGACACAATATTAAAAATATGTTGAAAGCAAATAAACGTTTATAAGTTAAAACAAGAAATATCTTTAAAAAAGATATACGGCGTTGATTGTGTTTGGAGTTTATGGAAGGTAAAGATTTAAATGAATGAGATCAAGGATAGCTTATATCTTTTTCTGTGGAGTTTTTAGCTGCATCAAACGCAGTACGGGATGTTACGCGGAGTTTTCGCGGCTTATTTTACATTATTACATATTGCTGGTCATGAACCTATAGATACAAAACAGAAAACCAAAGTCAACCGGCCACACGCGAAGTCTCCGTACATATTTTAAATATGTATACGCGCGTTCTTCGAACAAACCTGTTTGAGTGGTTTATCGGGCATTGCTACGTGTATTTGATTCGATTATTAACAGTATCGAGAATCATCGCGCTCATACTTAATACATTAGTCAATATGCTGCAATAATACATTAGTGAATATGATGGAATAATTCTTGTTAATTAATTAAAAATAATATTTATCATGGTATTGTTAAAAACACATTAAGAATCTATTATTGACATGCCATAAAATAATATCGCTGGATATCTTCATTACACATCTTTCTGGTGGTAAAGAAAATTCCAGTTCACCTAGTTCACGCTATAGCGTTTTTATTATATAACTATTATGTTACTGACCGCGAACTCCGAACAGCACATAAGGTCTGACCTGTATATAAACTCTGACATTCAAACCGCGAACTGACCCCTTATACCTCGCGGGTTGAAATGCAATACATTAAAGTGAGGCATCGCTTCCACTGCTCTTTATACTTTTACATATAACATGTTGACAGGAATATGGAAGTCAGTACTAAATATGAGAACATGGCGTTTAAGTACACAACGTTCTCGCGTTGAAAATCCTCTGAAAATAAAAGGTGCACGCACAAACTGTATTGATGTCGAGATTGAGTATAAAACTGTTCTATCTATTAAGCCTTTTTATTAGAGATAAAACTGTTTCATGCTGAACACGCAGTAAAACAGTGTTACAAAGACGCGGACATGTTTCCAATGTTCTAGTGGTATTATCAAATCAGCCAATGCAGTCAATGAAGTGTATTCATCTGTACTTGGCCGCGGGAAGTTTTATATGAATTCTATTTGACGCTAACAAAGGTCAGGCTAAGGTGAAAAGCTGGCGTATACAGCTAACGCCGAAAAAAATAAAAAATTGTCAAACCTTTTATATCAATATCTCAACAAAAACGGTGTGGCTTGTTTCCGATGCCGTTGACGCTGGATTTCTTGCTGTGCATTGGTAACTACCTGCGTTCTCCTTCTGTACAGATGGCAGAACGAGCATGCTTGTATTGCCAATGAACTTCCCATCCTTCGCCCACGTGTATGTACAATGATCCGGAGTACAACTGGCGTTGCACTCAATTTCATTCATTGTATTACCTTCGTTGCGGACGTATAATAAAGACGAAGGTGACAATTGAACGGAATCAGGACCATCTATGAAAAAAACAATTGTAAGGAATAACGTACATTGATAACATTTTTACACTAATATTGTTATAAAATACAGTGCTAAAATACTCGAGGTCAACGATAAAAACAATCTCATATACCAGGAATGGGCATTTATAATTTGATACTTGTACATAAGTTAGAGTGTAAATAATTAATTAAAAATAATGGTTAATTTAAGCAACACTCAGCTATTGTCATTTTAATAAATAAGTTATAAAGCAACGTTTTGGCTTGCAATTATAAATGTTATTTTATTATTGTAAACAATTTATTTATTCGAGTGGTATGATCATTTCACAAAAGTTTCAATGAATGCTCCTGCTTTACCAGTATAAATAATATTAAAGCTTATACGTAACATACTGGGCAAATGGAAAAAACAACAATTGTTTCAATTGCCTTAAAACAAGATACTATTTACTTGAACTGCTTGTAATAAAATTGTTTACACGTGTTCATGGTTACAAACTCTCTATTATTCCAATGTATTATTTCGGGATAATTTTAAAAGAGTCTAGAGACGCTTTAAAACTTTCCTTTCAGCTAATAATAACTCTTTGATTGTTATAATAAAAATTGTAAAGAGGGTAAACACTTACAAATACATTTTATATCCGAATCCTCTTTCTATAACAACCAATAAAATGAAAAAAGTACAAAGTGAACACATAAAGAAAAACTTTGGTGCAGCGGTTAGAACATCCATGTCTCACACTGACGACCCGGGCTAAATCCCCATATACATCCATGTCTCACACGGAATACCCTGTTCCAATCCCCATATACATCAATGTCTCACCGGAAGACCCGGGCTAAACCCCTATATACTTCCATGTCACACACGGACGACCCGGGCTCAATCCCCATATACATCCATGTCTCTCACGGAAGACCCAGGCTCAATCCCCATATTCATCCATGTCTCTCACGGAAGACCCGGGCTAAATTCCCATATACATCCAAGTCTCACACGGAAGACCCGGGCTAAAACCCTATATACATCCATGTCACACACGGACGACCCGGGCTCAATCACCATATAGATTCGTGTCTCTCACGGAAGACCCGGGATCAATTCCCATATTCATCCATGTCTCTCACGGAAGACCCAGGCTCAATCCCCATATACATCCATGTCTCTCACGGAAGGCTCGGGCTAAATCCCCATATAGATACATGTCTCACACGGAAGACCCGGTATCAATTCCCATGTGCATCCATGTCTCACACAGAAGACCAGGGCTCAATCCCCATACACATCAATTTACCACACAAAAGACTTGGGCTCGATCCCCTAATACACCCATGTCTCACACAGACTACCCTGGCAATACCCTTATACATCAATGTCTCACACGGACGACCCGGGCTCAATCCCCATATACATCCATGTCTCACACGGACGACCCGGGCTCAATTTCCTTAAACATCCATGTCCCACACGGAAGACCCGGACTCAATCCCCTTATAGATCCATGTCTCACACGGACGACCCGGGCTAAATCCCCATATAAATTCAAGTCTCACACTGAAGAACCGGGCTCAATCCCCATATACAGTCATGTCTCACACGTACGACCCGGGCTCAATCCCCTTATACATCTATGTCTCACACGGACGACCCGGGCTCAATCCCCTAATAGATCCATGTCTCACACTGACGACCCGGGTTAAATCGTCACATACATTCACGTCTCACACTGAAGACCCGGGCTCAATCCCCATATACATCCATGTCTCACACGGAAGACCCTGGCGCAATCCCCATATAGATCCATGTCACATACTATTAGAAGACCCGGGCTCAATTTCCATATTCATCCATGCCCAACACTGAACACCCAGGCGCAATCCCCATAAACATCCTTACCTCGAACAGAAGACCCGGGCTCAATCCCTATATACATCCATGTCATAGACAAAAGACCCGGGCTCAATCACCATATGCATCCATGTCGGATGTCTGTTTAATGGCATTTAACAATAAAATCAATGCGAATTTCGAATAAATGGCCAAATGAAAAGAAAAACCCATGTATATATTTTTAGAAGGGCTTTCTCCAAGAAGTCGTAAAGTCTGCTAGTATCTGCTCGTACGATGCTTTATTAACAGTCATTTAGAATCGTATATCTGAGATTGCAAACTAGATATGTAGCATCATTTATATTCAGTTCATCATCAGTGACTTAGCCAATTTTAAGAGGCGCTGATTTTTCAAGTGATTTCTTACAGTTTTATTTCGATAGACTAGCATAATCTTGCAAAAAAGGCTTTTACAAGTGTTTTTCCTATTAACTTTTTACGATGAATTACACAAGTTCTCTCATCTCGAACAATGTTGTGATATGGGACTTTTCTATGTGCTAATTATTTAAATTTAGGTATAGTTATTTGTTAATCGTTGTATTGATATCAAAATACTGTTGCGAATTGAAAGTCATAATAATGCATACCATATGGATCTAAGTTAAATACAAATTAGTACAATAAGTATAGTGATACAAAGATTGGTTATATTGGTATTGTTTACCAACTTACGTTTGAAAACTTATTCAAATAATTTACTTTTTTTAACGAATTTTACAACATAAAATGCAGCCTGAAAATTCAGTTACTGTAATTTAATTGAACAGTTGCGATTGTAAGTAATAACTTAGTTTTAAAACTAATGGCATCTATCGTTGAGTATACACTTATCATGCGCAAATTATATAATTATAAATTAATACTACAACCAATGTTGCGGCAAAGATTACAAAATACATACACAAGTATATGTCCAAAATTCTTATGAAAACATTTCAAAACTGTGGTTCTTGTTTTATCAAAGAATGATAACAACCACTACGGTCAGGTGGCTAGATTTTTGTGAAGTTTCTGCATCATGCATTACATTAATTGCGATTATCAATATATCATGTATACTTACAAATAATACTCAGTTCAACCTTCAGACTGTTAACAGAGTTGGATAATCTGGGATTTTTTGCGGTACATTCGTATATTCCGGCATCACCTCTCCGAACAGATCCCAGACTTAGCACTTCTGTGTCGCTGACAAGTGTTGACGTTGACGTTTTTCTCCAATTATACGTACATTTGGGGTAACAGTCCGCATAACAGCTGATATTCCAGAGTGTTTGTCCCTCAGTAAGCGTGTAGTAAAGGTTCGATGGCGTTAAATTTACCACAGCTGGGCCGTCTGTATAAAAGATACGTAATTTACGATTTGATCAGTTAGTATAATATATTAATAGTAGGTGTTTATTACAATATTGTATATTTAGCAGTTAATTTCAACTAATCGAAATACAATACTTTTTTGATACTCGTTTACTTCATCTCTCATAAATATAATAAAATAGAACTTACATATGACATCTACCATAATTGTTTCACTGATCGATGACATTTGAGAGCCTGGATTCCTAGCCGTACAAATGAAGGGGCCTGTCTCATCCCTGTACACAGATCCAAGAGATAGGGCACTTGTGTTGGACAATACTACTCCAGACTTCCGCCATAAGTATGTACAAGAACTCGGATAGCAGCTGGCAGAACATCGTATATCGGACATAACAGTTCCCTCTGTATAATAGTTATATAGTGACGATGTTGAAAGCGTCACCTAGTCAGATCCATCTGCGTTACACAACGAATTAAGCTTATAAATATAATTTTACAAAATTAATGTTAATATGAGCTGTTTTTTTAAACGGATGTCAACCTCGCCCAACTTGAATAAGTTATCAATGGTTTCAATCTCTAATAGCTACACAAAAGAATGCCGTATATAGGTAATTAAACAGGCTGGAACAGATTTTTGTATAAACCATGTGATTAACCCATTTATGCCTAGCGTCTAGAAAAAAGGCCTTGGCAAACAGCGTAGACCCAGATGAGACGCCGTATCATGCGGCGTCTCATCTGGGTCTGCGCTGTTTGCTTAAAGGAATATCTGTAAGAAATATTCGAAATATAGAAATTAATATACTAGACATCCCTAATTTTGGAAATAAATTGATCCAGTTTAGAAGGATGGGAGAGTTAACCAGGCATAAATGAGTGAAATGCTTGAATACAATTACATCTATCAGTACTATAGCCTTTCTGATAATCATGAAATTCAGTGTCAAATGTTCGGAAGGTGATAAATCACAAGTGAAAGTCTGATAATGAATGGTTTTATCGGTATCAATTGTTTTACTTTTTCAATACAAACAAAAGGCCTCCTTCTTTTCACAAGCTTTCTCCGGAATTTCCTGAATAAATCATGCATTGTGCAGATAAAATTGGGATTAATTTAAATTAACAAAAATGGTTATGAAACATTATTTGGTAGATCGCAAGGTATTTATTGAATCAAATTCTATCAATGTCATACATAACATGTCAATAAAATGACGATTCTGTGGGTATCCGTAAGATTCTACTTATGAACGAACCCGACTTTCCTTATGCAAGAAGATTTGTATGCAGACAAGTGCACACACATACAATTAAATAATACGACCAGCTCTGTGGCAAAGACAATAATTAACATACACAAATACTTGTCCAACATTATTATATAAATTGAAATACAATTCAAAATAGTGTTGCTTTTTATTAACAAATAATAACTTCCACCACGGTCAAGTGGCTAGATGTTTGTGAAGATCCTTTATCATACATTTGATTGATTGCACTTATCAATTTACCGTTAATGCTTACAAATAATACTCAGTTCAACCTTCAGACTGTTAACAGAGTTGGATAATCTGGGATTTTTGCGGTGCATTCGTATATTCCGGCATCACCTCTCCGAATAGAACCAAAAGATACCACATCTGTGTCGCTTACAAGTGTTGACGCTGACGTTTTTCTACAATTGTACGTACATTTGGGGTAACAGTCCGCATAACAGCTGATATTCCTGAGTGTTTGACCCTCAGTAAGTGTGTAGTAGAGGTTCGATGGCGTTAAATTTACCATTACCACCGCTGGGCCATCTACATCAACGATACGTAATTTATTATTTAATCAGATACTATAATGTATTACTATTTTACTTTGTAAACATTGTTGAAGACTTAGCCGTTTATATGCGCCTACGTTTTAATATATAAATACACGTTTTAGCTGTCTGTAAGGTAGGTTGTGTGATTAAACATGAAACAGATCTATATAGTAATGTTTGGAACTAAACTAGAATTTTAATACAACTAGCCAGAATTTTAAAATCATATTCAAGTAAAATTTGAAAAAATAATACTTTGTTAACGTGAGTTTACTTCTTCTCTCAGAAATATAATCAAATGGCACTTACATATGACCTCTACTATAATTGTTTCACTGATCGATGACATTTGAGAACCTGGATTCGTAGCCGTACAAGTGTAGGGACCCGTCTCATCCCTGTAAACAGATCCAAGAGATAGGGCACTTGTGTTGCACAATACTACTCCAGACTTCCGCCATAAGTATGTACAGAAAATTGGATAGCAGCCGGCAGAACATCGTATATCGGACTTTATATTTCCCTCGGTAGGATAGTTATATAGTGACGATGTTGAAAGCGTCACCGAATTAATATCAGAAATTATTTAACAAAATACATTGTCAATGGTTTAATCATCCACATTTTAAGTGTGTTGAATAGGCTATTTGTTAACGTAATGGGAATCCAAATTATAGGCTTGACGCCCTTTTAGCTACCAGTACTATAATTTATCGCCTAGTCATGGGAATAGTGTCTTATATTCAGATGTGATTTATTATAATACATGCTTTTAGGAGTATTAACGGCTCTTCTTATTAATATTGTATATGTGAATGTCTTGTTTATCCGATATTACGGACAAGGGCAAAGACACAAACTCTCTCTTGTAAGAAAAGGGCATAAATATAGTTATTTTATAAGGGTTTAATGTCAAGATATATGCCAAAATAGTTATATTCGTTATTATCTTTATTTCATTACAAATTTATTTCATGACAAATAAGACTATAACAATCAAGTAAAAGTTTATCAACTCATGTGCTTAACGAGTTTACTTACATATGATACTCAATCCAACCTTAAGACTGTTACAGTGTTCGATGTCCTAGGATTTCTTGCTATACATTCATAGCTCGCGGCATCTCCTCTTTTAACAGAACCCAGCAACAGTATGGCTGTATTGTTGACTATTTCATACGTCGATGATTTCCTCCCGGAGTATGTACAGCCGGGCGCACATTCGGTATAGCATGTGATTTGGTTGAGAATATGTCCCTCAATAACGTTGTAGGAAAGATTCGATGGAGTTAAAGTCATCGAGTTTAAGCTTGGACCATCTAAAATTAGTTAAGAGTGAAATATCGTTATTCATTATAAAAAGTTAATAAGAGCATGTTTATCGAATGCCATTTAAAAATAATAAATTTGCAACATTTAATTAATGTGCTTGTAGTAAAGAAATATATTTATATGTCGGGGATATAATGCTTGTAATAGTAATAGGAATAGAAGTTAAAGATTTGGTTACAACAAAGGTGCTATTCTAATTAATAATCGGAGTGAACGTCGTGAAAAAAATTAAAAGTTTACGTGGTGATAATTCATGTGATGAAATAAAAAAATAACGAAAATTATCATATGCATTTTAGCATGTAAAAAACAATTTACTTCTTAGGTATGTGCAAATAAAACAACAGTGCAATAACACTATTTGCAAAAGGAAACAATTTAAAGTTATCAGTCCCCTTAACAAAGGTACGCTTAGGATGTGTCATTTAAACGCATTGGTGTTCGTTATCCTTATTCGGCATTCATTTCATGCAAGAGGGTGCATACGGGTATTCAATTGCTTGTTTTACATTCAATTCACGGAAAAGTTTTTTTTATATATTTAAGTGCGATTTCGGATTTGAAAATCCTACAAATAAGCGATGTCAACAAACTGCTTGAAGAATTAATGTGATAAGAAGACATCAATGACAATTTAACATTCAATGGTTTAATATTTAAAATGTGTTCAATGCATGAATACAATTATGATAGGGAATACCCGATCTCCTAAAATAAACAATAATTTAATGAACAGTATTCCTCATATCATCCATATAGTTTAAGAATGAGTATTTTCATCCACGCTAAACAAAAGCACCTCCTCTGTAAAATTAACACAGAAAACTCGTAAGTTCGTAAACATGCGTGTGAGAAACAGGCTTTCACATATAGTTAATATCATTAAATACTTGGCTATATTTTCGGTCGTACGTATAGTGTTTGTAATCAACTAAATTTGGATAAAATAGATGAAACTACAGGTAGTTACAAAATGGATGCTACACAGAATTCCTGGCAGAGATTGGCACATTTCCGCAAAGACATGCGTTTTGGACTGTTGTCGATGATAAGTTATACTTATCATCCTATTTTTATAATTCAAAAGTGGTCCCGTCTGGTTCTGGGAGAGTCTTTCCAGCTGCCCCCATGTTTGACATATCTGCTTAGCTTCTACATCCAGGTCACGGCGCCAGCAGTTTCTACGCAATCTTTTTATCTGCATTGGGGGTTCTATGTGAGAGATTGCCTCGCCGTATCAAATGCAGGCTTGCAAAGTGTTTGGCCTTTCAGCCGCCAAAGTCTCTGAAGGTCGTCTTCGCTTGATTTGCTTGGGTGTACTATTCTTGTGCTTTCAAGTTTGCGGCTCGTGTTCTGCTGTTGTTGATATATTTCTTCTTTTCATATCTTTCTTCATTTTTTCTATAGCCTATCTGCTGGTATCCACACCTTTTGCATGTAAGACTTGGAGCCCAGTACTTCTTGGCATGTTGCGGTCACTGCTACTTTCACTTTCTGCCACTTCCGCTCTAACGTCTCTTCTTTAAGCAGCTCCTGTATGACCTAGAACGTGTTGATGAGAGTGACATTGAACTCAACTTCCTTCCAGGTGTCTTCAAGCGTGGCAGTGTTGTAACGTTGGCGTTGACTGCCCCCCCCCCCCCCTCTGCTCAACTCTTACTCAGCTTCAGTTTCAATGGGGCGACAAGGAAATGATGGTCTGAAGAGAGCGACGAACTATATTGCGATGCCCAAGTGGTCGATCTGGTTCCCCATTGACAGGAGTGGTGACACCTAAGTTGCCAACTGTATCCCTCTGTGGCGGAAAACACTTCATCCAATTACCAGGTTACTTGTGGCGCACAGGTCGGCGAATCTCTCCGCGTTGTCGTTCATTTCGCCTAATTTGCTTACCCATATCATCGGCTGTCACTTCCGATCTTGGCGTTGACGTCACCCATTAGCATGATGATGTTTCTCTTTGGTGGGTCTTGTATGATGGTTGACAGTATAATGTAAAAGTTGTCCTTCTCGTCCTCGTCACTGACGTTCGTCGGGGCGGAGCACTGAATTATGTCCACGTTGATCCTCTTCTTCTTTTTAATGAAAGAAGCCGTCATGATCCATGGTCCGTGCCCCTCCCATCCGATGAGCGATATCGATTTGAACTTGAAACAGTCGTACAGAGAAGTATGCGTCGTATACTTATACGTCTGTGTAATAATCCCATATAACACATTTTCTTTATTACTATGTGTTTACAAAAATACTTATTTTATACCTGTTGTCAAAATGTTCTTGCGAAAACCATATTTGAGTGCTTTCAGCGATATGATATTTGGTATTTTTACCACGTGATCGATTCTTCATATGATAAAAGTATGTTTTAAGAAGGTGTAAGTTAACCCATTTCATTTATTTGAAACATTTAATGCAAACAGTACAAGTTTACATAAAAAGATTATGTAATCACCGTTTTATCCAGTTATACAAAATTAGCCCATTTATATGAAAACAGTTGTTTTATGTGTTTTAAAAGTTAAGTAACACACATGTTGTTGGAAGAAGAATGTTTTTGATACAATATAACTGCCATATAATTGTTCTGAAGATAGAAATTGTGATTTGATCGTAAGATTCTATCAACTTTGTTGTGTCACAAATGTGTTTGCACTGCAGAAATTGAGCTCGACACAACCGATCCACGGTGAAGTGTTTTATCATGCTATCTTAACCAACCAACAGATGACAATTATAATCTCTTGACATGGGCAGTTGTCTGGGATAATCAAAATATTGCTTTTATAACACATCATTTTGTTAACAGTTCTTTTGTCTGGATGGTAGGACTAAACGTTAGAAATTATGAGATAATGCAAATCTTGTCTTTAAATGGTACACTCAGAGCAAAGGTAATATAATCGAGGAATAAAACACAAATATGGGGATATCCACCATATTAGGGATACCCGATTCTTGGTCCCCACGCACCAACTTCCCTATTAAATATAAAACAGGAAATCTTATTACATACAATTTTTACAGTTTCTAGTGTTTAACAAAAGTGGTAAAGTGGTTAAAGCTGAAATATTAAAATCTAAGAACAGATAAACTCAACAGATATTTCAATAAAACTCGTGTTATCTTACATGTAAACAGTAAATCTAGCAATATATGGAACCGTTTCAGTATGTCGTTGTTTTCAATAAAATTAAATAATACTTATAATTTAGAAAGACATAAAGATAATTTGATTCACAATCACATATCCTATAAGTAGTAACGGCAAAATGGCGAGCAATATTTATTCTTTATATGTATTCAACATCTATATATGGATCAAATAGCCACAAAACTCGATTAAATACAGCATTTTACATATATTTTTTATTCAATTTAAAGCATATATTGTGCACATACATGATTTTACAAAATGCAAGATTGTAATCAATTTAAAAGTATACATATGCCACACTTATATATGGCGAATAGTGACAACCTCGTATGGGAATTACGAAACATGAACGTTTTACTTTTATTTATTTTTTATTTATTTACTGTTTAAATTTAAACATTATATGGGTGACTATAAGTTTTAATGTAGTTTGGATACAGTTGAGCTAAATAGCATCCCCTTCTTCGGTTTACGGTGATCAACTGAATAGCATAATATTAGCTTGGTCATTCAGCGTGATCGTTATTTTCAACATTTTTATTTGAAGACAGACTGGATACTTTTTATTTTAGCAAATCTTCAAAACAAAATTGTGACATTATCTATTCAATATTTAAATATTTCAAATTTACAGTAAAGATGACATTTTTTAGATTAATTTATACGCATGATATTTATATAAATTACCTATGGCAAAATTATTACAGAAACAGTATTTTAGCAATTTTTGGACGCAGTCAAAAACGATAAAATAAAACTAAAAAGGTATAGAAAAAAAACTACTTTTCTGAAGATGGACTGATGTAAAGCTTTGGCTGACCAAGGTCAGGAACATGAACGTCAAACGAACACCCATACCGGGTAGAATCTTCAAGCCTTTTGTAAAGTCAATACTAAAATATGTGTGGTCTAATCCGATCGTGAAACCATCACACTTAACCAAATTTATGCTGACAAGGGAATAGTAGTGTATTTGCATGACAAAGATCCATTATTTTTAGTACCGCGCACTGGAACAGGTTGTACTGTACGAGTGTTACTTGTTAGAGGTCCTCGAGAAGGTCAACTTTGGGAAAATGAAGAAGACCATGACGTTTGCAGCCAATCGTCCCTACTAATAACTTTAAACACTGTTGTGAGCCTGTGACCATTATATACTTCTTATACCGATCAGCACTGTTTCTAGCCTGTAAACAAAACCTTCTACTGTTAACGTTCAGCACTTTTTGAAGCCTTTGAGCAACATATGACTGATAACGCTCAGCAATTTAGAGCCAGTAAAAAGTACCTTCTACAGCAATAATTCGAGCATGTGAACAAAACATTCAACTGATATTAAACATAATTAAGAGCATTTGAAAAAATTCATACTACTGATAATAACCAGTACTATTTAGAGCATGTGGAAAATGAACACGAATGATACCGTTTAGCATTATTTGCAGCTTGTGAAATATCTGTACTACTTATAACGTTAGGCCTTAGTTTAAGCCTGTTAATAGTAAAACAAAAACACTGCTGTAAACGTGTACCTGTTTTCCTGCCGGCGAACAAAACAGTGCATATAAAAATCTTAAAACGATATATTTACAAGAGTGATTTAACCTACACGAAATGACCAGTGTAACTATTAAAGTGCATGCATTTTGGTTTTTGTCTGAACGTTCGCAGAATAATTTATGATGAATGGGCGTTTTTGAGAAATTATTTCGATATTAAACCGTTGTCATATTAACAACGGTAAGGTGTAAGATGCAAAGGAAAATGGTCAATAGTTAAAACACGAAGGAAGAAACGCGTGCATTTTACTGTCATATCCCGATTTAAGCAACGTTTTAAGAAGGAATTTGCAATCAAATTAATGTCGAATTATATGCAACGTTCTGTATTGCGTTAATCAGGGTCATTTGCTATTAAACTAATAGGACGTTTATTTCGTTCAATGACCTTTCCATAACATCCTAGATGATTCCAAGTAGCCCTGGCAGTTGCAGTGGACAAAAAGCTTTGAAGACGTTTGCGTAGTCTATAAAGTGCTCCCCATGACTTGACGCTTTCCTGTATATTACTGTGACCACCAACAATCGCGTGCTGAAGTTTAAGTGTAGTAGTGTATAAAGTTCACATCAACAAATACTTATGTTCCGATATTGTCAAGGGTGTTACTCATATGTAAAAAATGACGTAATAATTTAGTTGCTTAGAGCAATACTAAGTCGTTGGAAGGAATGACTAAATCGTGGTAATCATGAAAACAAAAGCATGACTATAACTTATCTATGCGACCTTATCTTTTTCAACGTTTATATTGGTCGATCCAACAGCTTTGTATACCAGATTTGAAATCAAAACTGATGAAAATGTTAAGCGAAAACATAGAACGCATTCATTACTAATTAACGAAAGGACCCGCGAGATGGAACTATCAATTGATGCTTATCAAGTGGTATCGGTACATATTCAAACAAAGCTGATTGCTTGCTATGTTTGGTATAGTATTCTGACCGTACCCATGCACTTTGGGCAAGGGGTGAAACTGTGTCTTCATGATATTTGGTGGAAGTATTAGAACACAAAATCAGTAAACGTCTGACTGAAATAAATTATAATACAACAAAAGGTCTTCCAGGAACGCCGGTTTTAGAAATGAAGTTTATTGATGCAATGTTGATAATTCTTGAGCATTGACAAGTGTTATTAAAATGTATTAAAAGTAAAAAATGCCAAGGTGGTGTCGTTAATTCATTCCGTTACTCTCCAGCATTAGCGATAAATGGAGAGTAGCGGAATGGGTCGAACGTGGGTATCCGACGATGGCCAAGGCAGTGCTACCTACCCAAACCACAAACAAAAACCAAACTTCTGTTGTATTGTCCTGATCCGTGGAAAGGCTATGTGTGTGCGGTTTATATGAATGACTAAACAATACAGGTGGTCTTAGCGATATTGTTGTAAACGTATGGACATTACCAGTCTAAAACAATTTAAGTTCGCTTACGTCACTCGTCACCATTATTTGGCAATACATGTTACCGTCAACAGTCCAAATGCATGTTGGCTTCTGACAGGTATAACTTAGATGCCAACTCATGTTTTTTTTTCGATGTAGTTTTTCGTCGATGTAGTTGCATGTTTTTACAAACAAACGCAATACATCTAACCAAACAATTCCGAAAATGCTCCTTCACAAGTATTCTTGCTCATCTTTCATAGTTATCCACATTATAACAAACAATTTTTAAAATAGACTGCTAACTTACAGTAATCCTAATCAACGTGTGTCCCGTGCGGACGCTGGTATAAGCCGCGCGGTTATGGTCCCTCCCACGCGGTTAACGTCGTGATATAAGGTTTCACAAGAAATTAGTCGGATTCGGTCGAAATTTTAAGCATATTTTGGACAATGATCACGTCGTTAATATGGCCCCCTAAAGGCACACCTAAGCTACACGTTTTCGACGCATAGTAGTTAATTGCTATCAAAGAGAATTATATATAAGCTGTCAACGTTAGCGCGGCGGCCCGGGTTCGATTCCTGGCCGATGTCTTGTTTTAACTGCAATCATAATAAAAACTCAAATTGTTAGAAAAAAAACCGAGATCACAAAAGAACTTCAGGATGGGTTTTATAAGAGCTGCAAACGTCGTGATGAATTGACACCAGTGTACACATAAACGTTTTGTTGTGGTATCATAAACATATGTACCGTATAGTCTGTGTAAAGATGTAAAAATTATTCAAATAATAATGTTGTGCAACTATCGGAAGCAATGTATATTTGATGTCGCGAAAATAATTATTTGCATGTCTAACTAAGATTACCCACATCTAGAATACGAGAACGAATAATGAATGTGAATTGTAATAATCTTTATAACGTGTGTATCATATCGTTTCTGTTGGTTATTTTGGCCACATTTGTAGCACAACGTTGATGGTTGATACTTAGCATAAAATACCAGTGTCGTCGATGGGGGATTATACAATCGTGGCAAAACTTTGTAGAAAAAATGATAAAATTGTCACATGCGAATACATACATTCGTCAGCTACCTGTTTGCTTCTTGTGTAGTATATTATTGCTATACCTATATAATGAGAGGACGATGGACGTCCGTGCGAAACATTAAATCTTAGCACTATTTGAATGATAAAACCATAGTCGTGCACATTATCGGTACATATTATGATGGCACAATGTGGCTCTCTAAAGAAACATAACTCCCCAATACGTCTCAAATTTCGATGACATTTTTATGGAACACTTGTCACCAACAAACTAACAACAGTCCAAAACGCATGTCTGCTTCTCACGTGCTCAGCTTCTGCATGTCTTCTGTGTAACATAGAGGTCAATGTTACCACAATTGGAGCCTCGTTGAGTTGATCTCAACAACTATCCGTACCGCCAAAAATGGGGAATAATGTTAAATGTTCAAACGAGAAATACAAGTCTTCTATGTAACACGTTTGTTTTATGAACTCCTATCAAGCATTAAAGGGGCCTGTAATACTAAACATATACCATGCTCTTAAATATCAATTATATGCATCTTTTGACGATTTAAAAACCTGAAAACTATGAAGCGTTGCAACGCAAAACGAATGAATAATTTATAGCGTTCTGTAGTTGTCGTAATATTTGGGATACTACGAGGATTGCTGATATCAAGAATAAAATACATTTCTCATTGTATGAGCACGGATGGCCAAGTGGTCTAAGCGATAGACTTTTACATCAGGAGTCAGTGGTTCGAGCCCAAATGAGGGTTATTGTTTAACTTTCTTTAGTCGTACTCTTGTTTTTTACCGGAGCTTTTTAGATCCAATGTTTGCATTTATCAATATAAAGCATTTAATGACAAACTTCAATACATTCACAAATCTGTGAAAAGCCCCTTTAAGTTTGTACCGTCAGTTCCATTTAAATTTAGAGGCGGAGAACTTCCTCAACAAGCACCGATGTCCAACCATGTCTTCTTGACGTTTCAGACGCATGTTATGAAATAATCATTCGATCAGAGCTTTCAGCTGAAGAATAAGCAACAACATGCTTGGGTAATTATTTACCAGCAAACAAGCAGGATCAAGGGCACCATTGTCTTGAGATGAATATTCAAAACATAGCATATGCCACAGTCCCCATACTTATTCACGTGATTAACTTATCTTCGTTAGAAGTTGAAAAAATCCAGCGCCCTTATGAAGTTCTCCATTACATCACCACAACTTAACTTGTGTTGGCGCTGTTGTTTTGCATTTCTTACATTCAAATGTGATGCCATATACAAGAGATCAGATTATAATCATTGCTTGGACGGTGGTTCAAACATACTAGTTGAACGTTCATAGTGGTACAGCTAAGTGTAACATTAATATCATGTCTCGATCAATATTCGTTAATGCAGAGGCAATATTAAGGTGTCTCTATACATACACATAGCAGTCGGCGTTTTTGTATTTACCGTTACGTCAATCATCGAATGTTTATAAGCATAAATTAAAACATAAATAGTCAATCTTTATAGTTAATGCGTCGATGGTACAGTGGTAGAATGCTCGCCACGCGGGCGGCCAGTGTTCGATACCTGGCCGATGCACTTTTTAAATACATCAGCATTCTAGTCTCAAACTTAAACAAATAGAGTGCATTATCTGCTCTTATTAATGCAGATGGTAGCTGACGTTGAGTTGACGTATACAATGTATTCTTAATACTTTTTTCACTTACTTTGCCACAAATGCATATGTTAAATAGTATAGAATATGTGTATTGTATAAATTATGTGCCGAAATGATTGACTAGTGTTCGAAAAGTTTTAGGGAATTAATACGATTAGGAATGCTGATGTTTATCATTAAATCCAGTTGGCTGTCTCATCGTGATTTGATTCATGTAACATTCCTCTATTTGATTGCAAGTATTGCAACAACAAATTGTTTGTCATCATTCCATTACCAACAATTTCACGGTAATTACATGTGTATTCATATTTAATAATGAATGTCATAAATGAGAACAATATTAATCTTAATTGTCAAAATAAATACACACGTTCGTTGAAAGACACCCTGGAAACGTGATATGATGTGAAAAATTGGACGTGCTTGGAAAGATTCCGATAAATATTGCTGAGTTTAGGTAGGGTAAGTTAATCCAGTTATATAATTGTTTAAATGCATTTTGATTAAGTATAGTTTGGTATATTAACAGAACAGAGAGTTTATTCATATAACTTGAACATTTCCAGTTCATCGTTACATAAACAAAACTGACAATATATAATCAATAAGCACATGCATAGTAATGCGAAAGTGACCAAAATAGTACATAAAGAGGCTTTAAAAAATGGCCATCATATTACTCAACGTTTGCATTCAATTTATCATTTCTCATTTTAATATATATTGTACAATATATCGCGAGTTTATTTAGGACTTTGGTTTTAATATTTATTATAAAAAGAATAAATGTATGCATACTAGGTCGGTTATAATAGAATTTGTCAATATACATTTTTTTATATCTGTATAAAGAGGACATACAATTACAAAATGGTATTCGTCTTCAATATAGCATGAGTTACATATATTGCTTTTTCGTTCGTTTTTAAGAATATTTATATGTCTCCCAGATTCAATGTTTAACATGTGGAACGAAAGTCTTAATTTTGATATGTATTTTCAAAAATTAAAGTTTTGGATTATGTTTAGATAATCAGATAGTTCAAATCGATGTTTCAATTCTTTGTATAAAGTTAATGAACTTTAAACATTTAAATCATTTAGCCATAATCCTATGTACATATCAATAAGTCTTTTTTTAAATATAGGAATAAATACATTTGCATTTACTGATTCTGGGTACATCCAAACATCTACAAAACAAGTCTTTTGAAGCAAGTCCCGTACTTTGGTAATCAAATTGTTACATCGTATTATAGTTTTATCACCATTTCTCAAATAACATAGTGTACTATATAATATACAATTAGTTTGTTTAACAGTATACAATTTTATAAAATATTTTATAATTCGTTCTCTGAACTCTTTCAATATCAACAACATTTACAAACCCCCAAACCTCACACGCATAACACAGTATTGAAGTTACATAAGAATAGAACAAATTTAACATTATTTTAATTAATTATTCGAAAGATACAAATACGCTGGCAATTAATTTAGCTTCGGATATAATTATGAAACCTCAAAGTTCAATGAACATGATCTATAATGCATCAGAGTGGGCATTAATCAACCCTTATAGTGAGCTTTTAAGTTTATAAATGAACTGCACTCCTATCATATCTTGACATCTTTGGCAGTGCACCGGGTCATATCATTTTTTTCATCAAAATGTTGAATGTTAAGTCGAATTTCTCCATATATATGATAATTCCTCCTTTGCCTATTCCAACAGATATTTTAATTCAAAAATGCATATAAACAATTATAGAACTGGATTTACTTACCCTACCGAAATTCAGCAATATTTATCGGAACCTTTTCAAAGCACGTCCAACTTTTCGCATCATATCGGGTTTCCGGGGGTGATTCCGGTTACGAGACCTGGACGCTTCACGCGAACACGGAACGCAGGATACACGACTTTGAACACTCTGCAAGACTGTGTTCCCGGGCACGCTAGACGGAGGCCGCCGTCGAGTACGTCACTGGAAAAGCTGGAACAAAAAATGTCTGAGATGAGATACTCATAGCAGTCCACAACGACCCTGACTAGCGAAGAATCTCTTTGCCAACGTCCACATATCCCCGAAACGTCCAGATCGGTCAAGGGAAATGTATGATGACGAAATATATCATAGTTCCAAACGTTAACAGGAACAAAAATAGACTAAAAGACACAAAATATATATTTTGCTGCATGTCAATCAGAATATTCTTTTCTGAGATGTGCATAAGTGGTAATTTGTTTTAAGTTATATGAACGCATTCTCGATTTACATTTAAAATATGGCGACATTCAATGATAAATTAAAGAAAAAATTCGTGTTCCTTATAGTTTGTTGTCGAATAACCCATGGCCGGAAGTTCAGATGCGTAGGGATTAAATCACGAGTGCGAAGCACGAGTGATTTGAAACCACGCATCTAAATTTCCGGCCGTTGGTTATTCGACAACTAACTATGACGTACACGAATTATTTCGATACTAACACAGTGTTTACTAAATATTTATACAATGTTTCTTATTTTTCTTGTGTACTATTTTATGTGAAGTTCCGCCCATAAAATTGACTTTCTGCTGTTCCGTCGATCAGATCTCCGCCCTCGATAACAGCCGATCCGGATTATTACGCTGGTGGAAAATGTATCGGCATGTATTGTTTAGTTACAGAGCGTGCTTTCAGTGTATAAGCTCCGCTTATAATTATTGCAGAATAACCCAGAGCGATTTTCTTCTTTGTTTATATAAAATTTGGCACGTGCCGTGTTAGAATAGTATTTTCTCTTGGGATTCATTTTTTAAACATGTTCACGTTTGTTGATATTATAGGATTATAATTGGTTATGTTAACTTTTAAACATTGATTCATACAATATGTGATCACTTAATTTTTTTCTTAGGTGGAATAAATCGGGTATTAAAAACATCAATTAAACTATAAAGGGACCGGTTAATTTAGGTTATTTTTTATCAAATAATTACATAGACAATGTGGTATATGGGCTAACTACAAAGACGTATCAGTTTAATGTATCCTTGCGAGGTTCTATCGTCGGCAACGATTCGTTTTATTTTAGCAAATCGTCGCTTAACGACTCGTACCATGCGACTACGAGCACCGTTCATAAAAGATGCTACCTTATTGGTCACGTGTGTAACATATAATTGCTGTACGCTGCATAGTATAAACCTACCGGTAAGTGTATCGTCCGTGCGAGATGGTTCCATCTTGCAAACATGGATAGAAAATATTTGCAGTAAGATGTGAATATGTGAGTACAATTGACGTATATGCGAAATGTTACTGTCATGGGCACATTTTATCAAATGCTCAGCTGAAAGCACGACAACGTTGGATGGCATATTTTCGCATAAATAAATGGAATTGGTATGTGAAAAAAATTGGCTCACAAAATCCATTTCAGCCATGAAATCTTGATTACATGCGGTAAAGTATTTGTGGTACATCGGGATAATTGCTCATTTATTTGTTAACATTGTAAACCATTAACAAAACGTGTTATAAATTATAAATGAATGTAAATAAAGGTAAGCTTAACGGTCCTCTAGGAATAGACTAAATCCCCCCCACCCCACCCCGACTTGAATTATATATTTATAACGACATGATGCAACAAATATCATGAACAACAGTCCAAAACACATGTCTGAGTTTGATATAGGATGCGAACTTCTTCCACATATTTGCGCAGCATCCGTTTTGTAACCACCCGCAATCAATGTTTCCAAATGCAGTCAACCCAAACAATAATATCTACGGCCGAAAATACGGCCTTCTAAAGCCTTCTATCTTACGCGCTTGTTTTTAACAGGCCATTAATGAGAACTTATATAATATAAATTGGGTATATTGCGACGAAATATATTACACATGCGTTTCAATGACGTATGTTTTGTTGCTTAGAATATACCGAACTATTATTTAAACAAAAAATTGCATACAATCTTCATTTGTACTTTTCTACAATGGAATATACTAATCAAATTGCCACAAACCATAGCATATAACTTTTTACAAACGAATCGTTAAGTAAAAAAAAACATTTAGTATTTTATGCATCGTTTGTGGTATTAAAATGTTTCCTTTGTGTTTCAATTGCTATACTTTTCCTGAACATAACTCATATCGTATGAAATGCAAACTTCATTCATTCCCTTTGTGAAAAACGATATGCACGCAAAACAATTTGTTATTGCCATATAATTATTCGAAGTCTGGAGTGAGTTTGTAATTAAGCATAGCAATGAATGTTATTCCGACTGCGTTGTAAGAACCATGCACTTGGATGAACTTGTAAGTTCTTTGGAAGCAACTGGTGAACGTGATCGTTACTAATATATCATATTTCTGTTACAGCAATAAATTGAAAACTGAATGAATACCATAGTTGGCATAGTTAGGCGGTTAGAATTTAAATATTTATACATATCAAACATTACAGAAATACAGTTCATTACTGCATGGTAGTTATATTCTAGTATCAGGGGTTAGCCATGTAAGGGTCTCAGTGCGCATTACAATTCACTTTAAACGGTGAGAACGTAAAAAGATAAAATGTAGAGAAAATAATATTATAAGGTGTACATGTACATATTATACTATTTATTAAGTTCGAATGAAATCAATCAATCGATGCTTTAAACCACTATTTGTATCGAACCTGTAATGCTAAAATAAAGTTACATCAAAACTGACTTCGACTTATGCACTTTAAGAGATTGACTGTTCAAATTTAACATAGAACATAGAACAACATGTAAAAATCGAATGTATAATATAACGTTGTAAATGCAAAATGAAAAGACTGTTCGATTGTGTAAGGAAGCCAAATTTAGATATGGTTTTAAAATATAAACTTTTGTATAGGTTTATACATCAGAATAGTATTTAAAATCGCCTCTAATAGTGATTAGGAAATAAACCAGCTATATACAACGATATTTAATTATTGCGACGATTAAAAGCACAAATATAGATATTCCATATTAACTCATGTCAGCATGTTATATTGACATATTCACAAACAATATAATATGCTAAGGCTTTTGTTCATTAATCAAAATTATTAGTATTCACAATTAACAGCGTTGTTTTCCTAGGTAATAGTACTTATTTTGATTCAATTAAAGATATAAAAAGAATGATGCTTTTGTATTTTGTTTAACTTTCGCAAATACTCATAGCAATCAGCTAAGGAATATCTCAAATTAACACAAGTTAACAACGCAGTGCATTATGCCGTAGAGATGATGTCGTGTAACTTATTGTTATTTGTGTGCTGAAATGTGTCTTATCGGCGGTTATATCTCAGACATATCTGAGGCAGGCACAGTCGTTTATCAGATCAGATATTAGACCTCTCCCAAAAAATCAACGTTGTATCATTAATATTAATCACTATAAGACAAGGGCCTAACACAGGGGTGCATCATCCTGTCGCACCAAGGTCCAACCATGGTCCCTTTTTTCTTCAAAATGACGTTGTTTTGTTTTCATCAAATTAGTAGATCAAAAATAGAAGTTGTATTTGAAGATTCAATACATCCATTCAAAATTCTTGCAAGTATCCGTTCTGTGTCGATGATTATGAATTTATATATTGTTAATTTTATAGTTCACCATGTACATAATTATGTACAATATTGTATTACAATACATATAAGCTACTATTTTAAAACCGTCATACCGTTCAAACTGCAATACAAAGTCAAACGCCTGCGTGACAAAGTAATAATGCTTTATACGAAACTTCTAACCTAGAATATATATTTGATTTAAAGGAAAGACAGAGATCAATAAATGTTGATGCTAATAATTACATGATTTTTGCGCTTTTAATTGTTTAATAATTAAGCGACTTAACTGCTTTTTGAACATCAACGATATGACTCACACATTTGCCTCTTAATCTAACCAATGCAGCAGAATAAGAAAAGCTCTACAAGCAAAGTTGTTTCTTTAGGGGTGTGGGTGAGGGAGGGATGAGGTTCAAGGTATTAGAGGCCATTTTCGTGCGTATTTCAATTATATCACGGCGGTCAGTTAACATACTTACACTTTAATGGTTTAGGTGGCACACCCGTGCTAAGTGCGTATGCTTGCGCAGTCAAAATAATTAAAAACACTCCCAAAATAAATATGTAAACGGTTCGGTAATCTTACCACATGATGCTCCAGTTCGTAGTCCAAGATCTTCCAACGGAGCTTGCCGGCACGTATTTTGATGAAGCTCACGATGCTTTTCTTAGTATGATATGACTGCTTACCAAAACATTGAAATGAGCTCATCCAACGTGGACAACATTATTTGATTTTTCACTTTAATGCTCAGATTTGTAACGAGATGAACGATTTATTTGTTTTGAATGTAATTTAATAATCGATATGAAATTTGCGTTCTTAAAAAAAATGAACTGATTTACGACAGCAAAACAAATACACAAGAGTTGTTCATGTATTGTGGAAGACGGGTACAAGTAATAAAGTATCAATACTCGTATCGTGTAACGATCATTTCTGTTAGATTCACGATGTACTTCTGTAACTTCTGATATTTGATAGCTTTGAAGTCCGAATAAATGCAACCTACATCACCTTTTGGTACTATGGTGTCATTGTCTATACAAATTGATTTATAGCACAATTAGAACAGTATTATAATCGTATTTATATTTGAAACTTTACTGCTAAGGAGTTATGGAAGACAGTTATACGTCACCATATAATATCGCGCGATACATTAAAACTATTGTTAAATATGCTGTGCACGATAATGCAAACGGGTAAATCATCGGAGTGGTTTTCGCATGATACTACCTTTAATGCATATTTTTAACGTGTAAATCATATCGATCGCATTCTGTATTGGCACTAAAGTGGGTCACAATCATGTAACAAAGCATATCACGTGGTACTGGTCGAAATACTTTCAAGACCATATTGCAAAGATGAATATTATCATATTAAAAGCAATGCGACAGTAAGCGTATATTAACAATTAACATAATAACTAACACGAACAGTTACCTGCCCATTGTGACCCCGCAATAGATCACATAATCATTCGTATTGCAATTAGTATGAGATAAAATATGCATATGAAGAAAAGTTATATGAATACTATTTCCATGGGTTACAAAACGAGTTAAACTTCATATTTGAATCACAAACATATGTTACAACAGTTTTAACATTAATTAACAACTACTGAAGAAGTTGTTAAAATGCCTAAATAATGTAAATATCAATCAATAAAGACGGTAGGTTCATAATATATATATTCTATATTTGTTTATTAATCTCGGTATGCTGAGGAATACATCTATCTGGCTCTTTCCGCGCTGAAACACGAATTCGGCAAATCGCGGTTTCGATCCCCGACCTGGACACTTGTTTGGAAAACTGTAACGATATCCTTGCTATTTCCATTTCATCCTATCCCTACCTCTGAATCAGGTCATTTACTGGCATAATTGTGTACTAGTTCAACTGCTAATCTAGGAATGTATTAGTTGGAAAACCGACCGGTAAAACTGAAATACTTATTACAACGGCGAAAATTCCAACAAATAAGCAACAACACACGATAACGTAAAACACGTGATTTAGACAATAATATTGAAACTATTAAACAAAAGCTCAATCATTGTCACTTAAAATTTCAAAATTAATTTAGAGAAATGAAATACATACACGTAACACTTGATAGTTTAGACTAGTGAAAGAACTGAAATGTAATATAACTGATAAACTTGCGTTAATTTTTTAGCAGATCGCGTATGTTCGAATTGAGTCCCTCTTTAAGCATTGTGATTGCCAGTCGCGGCACGTAGACACGTATAATAGTTGTTTTATTCTATGAATACACATACCATTCTCATGATCAGATAAAATGAGGCATAGTGTCCATTCGTGTGTTAAGTGACGTTGTGTTTGTAGCAGGTATGATTGTAACTTTATATTTTACTCTTATTGAATCTATGGAATTTGTTCAACTGCTGCACACTAACATCGAAGACCCTGCGCAAGTTTTAAGTTTGTTATACCACTTCTTGGCCGCCGACACAAATTGTTATGTTAACTTCCGCCACGATATCCGAACATTTACGAGCTAACGCCTGACTGGCTTCGGGCAGCGTCGAAAGAACGACTTATTCATGAAAACTACGTCGTGCGTCCGAAGCTGCCAGAAGCCATTCACGCGTTCGCTCGTAAATGTTAGGATATCTTCGCCGGAAATTCACATGAAATATATACTGTGACAAAAAACATTAAGAACGAGCATTTTGTATCGCGTTAAATCTATGTACCATATCACATCCAGCGTGGAATATTCGTTGATGTTTTAGTGATCATGGGCTTCAAATCCGTAAGTCATACTTACTCAAGGTAACGTTTGCAAAAACAAAGACGAATCTGCAAAAGAACGAAAATTTAAAGTTGAAGTAATTAGTTATACAAAATTAGTCATTATTATATGTACAAACAAGGCTTAGTTTGTGTTGATACTTATATTATCGGATTGCATTAATTCAATAACCTTTACCAAGTTGCTTTTTACCAATAACATGTATTTATATAAAAAATTCATTTTATTTGTGTGACCTTTATACAATACTTATCATTATGCTATAGGGCTATTTGGTATCGTTTTAAACCATGTCACTTGAACGTTTTTCAAGAAAATGTATGAACATTTAAAACATTAAATCGAAATATACTAATATAATATTTGTTGAATGTTGACGTCAAAAGTTGAGAGTAGTCTATATAACCATACATAGATCTGGTCATTTACTAAACATCATATGATTGTTGCTTTATGCTAATGAATGATTACTTTTTTTCTTTGCATCCGTCATGAGATCGATGCCCGAATGGAATTTGTTTTGACTGTTCGTGTTTTGATTTTTTTACCAACGTTTTCTTTATGTACGACATTAAATGAAATTAACTTTAAACATTTACTATACATCATATTCGAGTCGATGATTTGGTGTCCGCCTAGTGATCAGAAGGTCACATGCCACGTTAGATTTAGTAAATGAGACACACAAGGTAATTGTGGTCCACTTTAGTGAAATGTCGCTTACCATGATATGTTGACTTATTTCAGCTGAGCGAAAGAGGGGATATCTATACAAGAGATTCAGAAAATCACTGTGTTATAATAATAAACGGGATCATGCAAAGATAATGGTTTAAAAACGTTACTTTTGTAACTGAGAATTCAAAAACCGTTTCAATAAGACCATAACAAAGGGGCTACGCAAAACATTGAAATGCAAAAGCAATCAACCATTTTAAAAATATATTTTATTTATAATATGTATAATGTTTATATATATAACACATATACTTAGATTCAGAACAGCTGAACAAATATATTTAAAAAATCGGTAGCCGTTTCGCATTCAAGCCAAAACTCCATTTGAGTATATAAAAAAAGAAAATTTTAGGAAATCGCGATAATACTGTTCCTATTTCTTCATATACAAAATGTGTATTTCTCTAACAACTTCGAATCAACAAATCTGTATCGCTGTTTATTGAATAATACATTGTGCTTGCATAATATTATTGAAGAAAACAACTTCAAGTATGGAAAATATAAGTTATTATTCGTATACTCTATTTCACTTTCCTCGTCCATATCTGTATGTTTTTGGAAGTATGCCTAATATAAGTGATACGATTGAAATCGTAGATACAATTTTAAATAATCAAACATTCACTAAGAGCATATTAGAATCTAATCGCGTAAAAATTGCGAGATGCAGCATAGCATATACAATGAAAAATTGACAATAATATCAAGGTTAATAACTGCTATACACAATCCACATGGTTCAAGATATACTTATCTTCCCTGATGACGGTGTACATGAAATGTCCCATATACAAACCCAATAATGGTCAAAGTCGATCAATGTAATGATAGGTTTGTACACGCCAACATGTTTTCCGTACTTTCGATTTCGCATATTTATACGTGGATTTGATTTTATTTCAAAGTTTAACAAGCAATGGCTGATCAAAAATATTTGTGCGGTCCCTGTTTGGAAGATAAAGGCGAAATAGAGGGCATTGTGTATTGTACAGACTGTGAGGAACCGCTTTGTGGTGAGTGTAAACAATATCATGCAAGGATAAAGGTTTTAAAGCACCACAGTGTGTGTGACTTTGCGGATGTGCCTCCTCATGAGATTCAGGAACTTCTGAAGAGCTTGATTGCGTGTCCTAATCATGAAAAGGAAGAAGTTATTTACCTGTGTAAAGACCACGATATGGCATGCTGTAATAAGTGTGCAATGACTGATCACAAAAAGTGCGAGGAAGTAAGGGTTCTTTCGGATATTGTACATGACCTCAAAGCGGATTGCACCGGATTGAAGACAGTGCTGCATGACTTGCACCAGCAAGGCGAACGTCTTTTAGAACATGAACGCAAACACGAAGAACTTGTTTCTGAAATAGAAAGTAACGCGTTGTCGGCACTCAAAACGATAAAACAGCAACTCTTTGACATGTATGCGCAACTCGAGAATGAAGTGTTAACAGCTATTTCTGAAAAGAAGAAATTGATACTAGAAAAAATAAAAACAAACACTTAAAGGTCACGTCAGCTTTTGAATGACATCAAACAGCAGTCAACTTATATGGAACACGTTGATAAATTCGGAACTAAAGAACACGTTGTTCTTCTACAGCGTCAGCTTACAAAGGATGCGGTATGTCGTCTGAAATCAACCGTAGGTGAATTGGACACAAGTAGAAGCAACTCTATTTTTGTATGTTTTCAGAATAGTTCGCTTGATTTGTTTATGAAAGAATTTAAGAATTCCTTTAAAATTGTAGACTATACTTGCGAGACAGTCTCCAGTACCTCCGATACCGATAACAGTCACGATAAGCCTTTTCCGGAGCGAATTGCACAGCTTCAATCTACTAAAGATTTGAGTATTATACCTATATTGGACAAGGCCAAATGTCCGGATCCCGAGTCATGCATATGGTTAGATAAGTACATTGTAATACAGCTACGCGAAGAAAAAGCATTACTAGTGATTAAGGAAGACAGTGATTTTGTATTATCAAAATTTTATTGTAACTCTATCCCTTTTTCAGTTTCTAAGACAGGTCCGACTGACATGGTGATTACTTTGCCATATGCTGTCAAAATTGCATTTGCACAACTCCGTTATGGAAATGTGCAAGTTGTAAAAGAACTCAAAACAAGAATCCCTTATAATGATGTGACTATAAATGCCGCACTAAATCAGTACATATGTTTGTCATCGACCAATGGGCAGATAGACATTCTTAATGATGACGGAACGATGTTTAGTGAAATCAGTTTACACTCAAATATAAAGGTGTTTGCACTATCTGGATTAAGTTTTTTACTTTTAATTCTTATAACAACATGTTAATAATGTCAGATGGTATCTCCGACGAACTAATGGTATTTAACTTGAATGGAAAAACAAATGCACAATATTGTCACCCAGAAATAACTTTCCCACGTCAATTAGCCGTGGACCCTAGTGGCAATGTGTATGTGACATCCAATCGTCGAAGCATCCATCAAATTAGTCCTAACGGACGAAGTATCCGATCTGTCCTGAAAAAGCATGAAACAAATGGTATCTTTGGAATATGTTTCAACAGCACCTTTGATAAATTTGCCATAACGGGTGGTGGACGAATCATGGATTCAAAGGCATATCTGCAATTGTATCAATTTAATTGAGAATTGTGAATGAACAATTCAAAAATAATTCAAATAATATTATAATTTGAGTGTATATATTTTAATCTTGTTATTACACACAATATTTCAGATTTGTACACTGGTGTGCTTCATTTATTTTAGTGTTGTTGGTGTTTTTCTAAAATGTGAATAATATTTCAATAAAATAGTGTTAAGGTAAATGGTCAGCGTAACAATAAAAATTATATCATATGTTGACCTAATTCACATGTTAACTGTTTCATTTGTATTGTGTGTGTGTGCCTTCAATAACTGTAAATAGTTTGCAACATAAATAGTGTGGATAGATATGTACATGTCATCTCCGACGACTGCCTGTCGTGTCATTTGATATGCATGTATTGTTAAAGTAATTAAATCTTCCAAAAAGGGATATCAGTTACACAACACGTATATCTCGTTTTCATAAACACTCTCTATGATATTTATTTTCACAACAATGAGAACAGAACTGTATCCATAGACATTTTCCTGTAACGGTTAAATAAGTAGTAGTAATAAAAATCGTTATGAAATAAGTGTATATGAAATACCTCTACACGCATGCGCTCTACAAATAATGGGTACACTGTTTAAGTTTTCGATTGATAATGAGTTCATCAATATATCAGTGTTATTAGATACGAATCTACTTGAAAACAGAAGACACGCATTGTTTCAATACACGAATCTATTTGGGCAGAAATACTGTGGATATGCCCCTTTAAGATTAAGTATTATTTTTAATTATGGGAATTATGCGCATGCATATTTGATATGAAATAACATGTGAACAATAATTTCTTTTATTTTCGTACTGTCACGTAATCGTTCATAGTTCATAGACGACACATAGTTACTTACAATGTTCATTACTCTTAAATTACCGGTATGTAGCCTATCATTCGATATCTCGTCATGCGCGAATTGCCAAGATGACGAGTTTTGCATTAACTCCCATTTTCTCGTGCCGCGCATGGGACCAGTCGGTCCCTCTCTATTTATGTTAATTTCTCTGCATAATACAAGATAAAATATTCAACAATACCATGTATCAGTTTCTAGTCCAATTTAATGTCTAACATACTTAATATTTTCAGTTATACAAATACGTTGTGATTGCTACATGATCGTATCTTTCTCGATCCGTACGTCTCCAAGTCTAAACGCTAACTGTCTTGTTTCCCTCTAACATCTGGCCCGTGAAACTCAGTTATGAATCCCATTGGTCAGTGTTTTATGTGTCTTTATTTCTAATTGGCTGAATTACAATCTGGAGAAGTCACTATTCAAGTATGCACACGTTAATGAGCGTTGTGGTACAAATAATAAATAATGCAAATACAGCCTAAGGCTTGTGTCAACAGCATTGTAACCCCTTTGTTGTTAATGCATACTCGCTACTGATATACTTGTCAATATTTCGTACATAAAGAAAACCCAAATATTTCACCCAATTTCTCATCATTATTTGACACAACTTATCCTCTCAATTTGATTTTTATGTATTTTAGGATACAGAAAAATCTTTAAGAATGTAAGTATGGAAATAAACCGAAAACATATTAATACATACGATGTAGAAAATCAAACACGCAAACATGAAAACAAAAGTGACTAAAACATATATATGATGAAAATCTGCATATTAATAATGACATTTTTATCGAATGTTTCTGCTGAAATAATAAAACGTCGGAATATTTAAATAGTCAATGTCAATCACAATGAAGTGGAATGCGTCACTGATTTGGGAAATCCGATACGAATAGTGTCCATTTTTGACATCTTTGCTGGAGGCGATGTGGCGTCTAGGTGAAGAGATGAGACGTCCGGTATGTGACATCTGGTTGTAGATGGTAACATGCAGTCGATTGAAGACGTCGGCTTCCGAATGGAGACGGGTATGGTCGGTCGGAGAAGCTGTTGGTCCTCGGCTGTTGCACGATTTAGAATACTTCAAACGTTTATTATAAAGAGTTCTGCAGAATGACTGCGCTCATGACTGTAGTATTATACTAATTGTTTATGTACACGTAATTAAGGTAACACACATATATATATAAGTTCATAGACGATAAAATGTTCACCTAATATATGTACAACGAACGCGCGATTTTCATCATCAAGTCCTTTCATATCATATCAAAGTATCTTTAAAAATCATTTTCGACGACGCGTGAAATGTCCATTAACAGTCCACTCGTTGTATGGTACTGAGGCTGGTTCACAATTTGGAGCAATGTCGACAATGTTGATCCTAATTGAAGTCGTCTGTTAAGTCATCTGATTCTCGACGGATACATCGTCGTCGAAGATATCGGCATGTCGATGACATATTCTTCTTCTTTGTCGGGGTGTTAAGATCTGATCACGATCTCAAATGCGTTATGAACGCATGTTGCTGCAGGCAAACCACGCCAACGATGTCAGGAGCGCTGCTTTTCTCCTTAACTTGTATCGCATTGGCAAATCTTATAGGGTCAATTACATGAAATGATAAACGGGCCTTTTATTTACATATTAATGGAATTTGCTATATAAGCACTCAGATTACTATTCACACCTATTATAAGATATACCCAAATAAAATTAATGTGCTAAAGGAACGCGATTCTCATGACGCAAATTTATGATGTGTTATTTAAACTATACGCGTTTGTCTATTCAATGAAATGCATTGTGCTTTATTATGTTTTATTTACTTGAGAACAAAAATTTACAAACAAAATCCCTTGTCTTAATGTAGGTATTCTTATAAAGAAACGAAACAGAATAAACTACATATTCGATCAGTATCAAATTTGTAATGAATCATAGCAATATAGTTGTATCTTTTACATTATACTAATAAAAGGGACACTGCTTTGTTTTTAAGGATATTTACAAACTGTATTAAAATGTTATTTATGCCTAAAATGTTGTTTACCTGAGCGCTGTAGGGCATAAGCTAGCGTTGGTTAATGTCGTTGTCAAGTGCGTTGTCATAAGCTTGTCAAGGTAAATAATACAAAATGAATATTTCCTGAGAGAAGGCGAGGCCCTGTCTGCCTATTTTGAGGGTTATTTATACCAATTTCGTTACGTACTCGCCCAATTCGTGACCCACGCCTGTCTTCAAGTAATGGGCGTCAAACGTGTGTATCTTGGCGTTCATAGACAGATAATGTACTTACTAATTGTTTGTATGTATTTTGCGAGTCACGATTCTTATATTTTACGCATCGGAATGTCGCGTTTCTCCCCTCTTAATGTACCTACTAATTGTTTATGTGCATTTTGCGAGTCACGATTCTTATATTTTCTGTTTGTTACATATTACTGAAATATATCTATTATATCAACCGTAGACTTAAATATGACATTTTCATTTCATTCTAAACCCGTAAATCAATGCTAATGACGATACATTATCAAAATCGGACGATACCGTCCTCTATAATCCTGTTTTTACAAATTTACTATATATACATTCAAAACATATTTCTCTGTATACAAAATTGTTGGGGTCTTTAAGTCTCGACATCTATCTCGCTTTATTTTGTAGTCCATTCATTTTCATGTGTTCAGCCATTGTCTGAAGGCACGTGAAAATTGCTTTCTTCATTGCGTTATTTGAACGTGAAGTCTTTTTTGTCAATTTTCGTTTTTTGTGTTTTAACGCTACCGCGTCAATTTGCATCTGATCGTCTGAAGAATCATTTTCGAACCTACGTACAGGTGAGTTTTGTGAATTACCGTTATTGTAATGCATCGTATCTGATTCACTGGAGCTTGACTGTATATCCGCGAATTGTTTGTTTCTCAAATGTTTTTGCAGTTCCGCAAGTGGAATATTTTCCTCGTCTTCCGTATTATCTCTAATCTACCGGGTCTGTTGCGTAATTACAGGTAACCCATGTACTGAGTTATTTGAATCGCTATCAGAAGATAATGTGTCGTCCGCAAAGGCTAAATTTGCTTTTCTAATCGGGCGCGTTAACGGTTGATTTATCACTGGCCATTCATCGATATTTGCGTGTCTTATTTGATCAGCGTGAACTTTAATAGTTGAGTTGTCTAACTGATTTTTTATTACGTATGTTAACGGCGACTTTTGTTCGATTATACGATAATATGGCCTCCATTTACTGTCTAATTTATTTGTACGTTGAAAGTTTTTGTAGTAAACGGGGTCATTGATTTCGAATTTAATATCTTTCGTATTTTTATTCGCATAATCAGCTTGTCTACGTTTCGATTTTTGAATTTGGGCACATACCTTTTTAAATGATTTGTGTTGTTCTTCTAATATTATTTTATGATAATCTTCACCGTGATATTTACGTCTAGGCTTTAACAAGTTGTCTATTGGAAGAATAGGGTCTCTATTAAAAGTAAGAAGAACGGTGTGTGCTTCGAAGTCTCGGATGTACAAAATCTCATTGCCGCTAAAGACATGTTTAAAGTACGTCCCATTGTTGTACATTTTCTTGAACCCGTTTTGATAGTATATTGTTCATAGTCCCATGTGAACGCTCGTTCATGCCATTAGACGCGGGATGATATATTGTCGTCTTTACGTGGTCAATGTTCATTGATTTTAATGTTTCAGTGAAAGCTGTGCTTGTGAATTCTTTTCCGTTATCAGTTATAATTCTTATAGGACAACTATGACGGCAATAAATCTCGTTCATTAACAGGTGTATTACGCTATCAGAAGACTTATCAGGCGATGCGAAAGCTTCTATGTATCCTGAGAATTGATCTACGAAACATATTATATATCTATTTCCGGAAAGCGTTTTCGGATATGGACCGCATATATCTATGGAAACAACTGAAAACGGAAACGGCGGTATTGAGGTATCCGACGATATGGGAGCTTTAATTGCTTTTAAGTTTCTACTTTGACATATAATGCACTTAGATACATAATCATTCAATTCTTTGAACATTTTAGGCCAGTAATATTTCTCTTTTAGTGTCTGGAAAAGCCTTTGAGACCCAGGATGTCCGTTTTCATCATGGTATTGCTTGACAACTGAATCAGTCAGGTGTTAAGGTACAAAAAGCCTGAGAGTAGGTTCCTCATCTACGTTTGATATGTAGTACAGTATGTCATCAACCGTTAAATATCTATCATCTTCACTCTTGTTCTGTTTCCCTAATCTTAATCTCGCTTTAATCTCAGATATATGAGGGTCTTTTTCTTGTTCTATTTGCATATTAAGCCCTGATATGTTATCATTCGACGCTGAGTCGTCGACTGGAAGTGGCCGCGGGGTAATAATATTATCAATTATTTGCCTGTGATCGATATGCGTAGAGTCAATTACATTAATTTCGCGCGTCTGGTTTTGTCCATTTATTTCCGAACTAATCGTCAAATGTTTATCGTTAATATCTAATTCTAGTTCTGTTTGATGGCATTGATTATTCTTTATTTTGGTTTTTGGAGGTCGGCTTAGAAAGTCAGCAATAATATTCTTTTTTCCCGGTATATATTCAATTTTGCAGTTGTAACCCGCTATACTTAAGGCCCATAATTGTATGTTCTTGTTTTGCATCGGACTTTCCAATAAATACTTAAGCGGCTTGTGATCACTCTTTATAACAAATTCAGCATTGTGTAAATAATGGTGCAATTTACTTAGACTGTAAAATATGATGTAACATTCTTTTTCAATAGTACTATATTTGCATTGTGTGGGGCTTAATCTGTGCGATATGAAAAATATCGGCTTTTCGCCCACATAATCCCCGGTCTCGTTACTGTCGCATTTTTGAGTCAAACAGGCTCCGACGCATTTATCAGATGCATCCGTATACAGAATATAACCTTTTTTTGGATCAGGGTATGAAAGATAAGGGATTTGCGTAAATGAGTCTTTTAATTGTAGGAAACTATCTTCGCATTGTTTTGACCATTTAAATGGGACATTCTTTCCCGTGAGATTAATGAGTGGCTCGACTACTTCTGAATACGACGGACAGAATCTCCTATAAAATCCTGCAGCACCTAAGATGGATCGTACATCGCGCACGCACTTTGGCCTAGGGAATTGTCGGATCGCTTCCACTTTTAACGGATCCGGCCTTATACCATTTTGATCTATGATGAAGCCTAGGTATCTAGCCTCTCTTTGTAAGAATTGACATTTTGATAGTTTTAGCTTTAGGTTATGTTTACTGAGACTCTGTAGTACTGTATCTACGTGTGATAAATGAGATTTCAAGTCAGGTGAAAATATTAGAATATCGTCTAGATACGCCACAGCGAAGCTCTCACAACCTTTGAGTACTTTATTAGCCAATTCTTGAAATATAGCAGCGGCGGAGGAGGCACCGAAGGGCATAACATTAAATTGAAATAGACCCCCGAATCCCGAAGCGAAAGCCGTTTTTTCTCTGTCCTCTTCCTTTATAGGTATTTGCCAATATCCCGATATCAAATCTAAACTGGTGAAATATTTACTTTTACCTAATAACGCCAATATATCATCTATTAATGGTAATGGATAGGCAATTGGTTTTGTAATTTTGTTTAATTGTCTAAAATCAACACAAAACCTTTTCTCGTCTTTATTATCTTTGTTTGAGTCATGGTTATTTTTCTTTTTATCTACTAAAACAATAGGGAAGCTCCACGGACTTCTTGATGGACTTATTATGTTTGCGTCTAGCATTTCGTCGATGGCTTTATCTATGAATACCTTATTGTTTAATGGTGTTCGATACGGCCTTAATTTAATGGGCGGATGATCCCCTGTATCTATGGTAAATTCTATCGCTGAAGTTTGTGTTAATTCTAAATTATTTCTTGCGAAGAGAGTTCTGTGTTTTAAGAGTATCGGTAGAATATTTTCTTTTTGATTTTCATCTACACGTAAATCTGATAAGATTTCATCTTTAGATAAACCTGATTTCGGCTGATTATTTTTAATAACTTCTTGTACTGAGCATATTTCATTATCATTTACCGATTTTATTCGCCCTATGGCACAGTGTCGTCTAAGCCTTATTGTTTTGTGCGTATTGTTTATAATTAAAATGGGAAATTGTCTATCACGCGTTGTCTTGACGACTGAATTAACAATTGTTAAACCGGGTTCATTATCAAAGAAAGAATTGCTTATTCCATTGAATTCATAATTCGTATTTGAACGTATGCAGTTTCTTTTAGCTTGAGCAAAGAGTCTATAGGCAGTTTGTGGTTTTAACACAGTATGTCTAGTTAATCTCGCTATCGTTGAAAGATGTACATCTTCTTCTAGAGGTACATAACAGTTATCAATCCTCAAACATCCTAAATCAAAGTATAAACGGACACCATTATTTTGTAAAAAGTCTCTTCCTAAAATAACATTTCTATTTATGTTACTTACTACAAAAAACATGTGCTCTTTATATATGTTCCCTATTTTGAATCTCAATTTTACACTTCCGTGGACATGTAATGAATTTCCATTTACCGACTTTAGATTTACTTTTTTTATTATCAGTGCTGGTTTGTGTTTTAACATATCATAAGTACGTTTACTCACGATGCTGACTTCAGCGCCCGAGTCTATCAAGCTCCTTAATTGATAACCACCTGTTGAAATAACACAAGAATTTGGACTACCGCACAAAGCAATATTATATGTCTCGACTTTTTCATTCTTACCATAGACCCCTTTTTGGTAAGAATTTCCTAGTTTTTTCGATTAATGTACGTTTTTCTTAGAGTACATTCTCTACTAAAGTGTCCTAATTTACCACAATTCCAACAATCAATTTTATCTTTCCAATTTTTGTCATATTCGTTCTTGCGCCTTTTATCGTTTTGATCTATCGTATGACCCTTCCGCCCTACCGTATATGCACTTATCTCGCGTTGCCTACGGCGACAGATTTCAATAGAATGACCGTGTTTCTTGCAATATGTGCAAACAATAGATGACCTAATATAATCGATATCTGTCTGAATATTATCGGTCGTAATGTTATCAAGTCCATTTATTTGCGATCGTAACTCAAACCTAGCTCTGACACTTTGCTCATGTATAGCGCTTTTTAAAGCATTTGATAACGTTGCATGATTTTCGCGCATTAATTTAAGTCTCAAATAATCGTGCGATAATCCGTCAATAAAAATTTCTACTAACTGTTTTTCTTTATAGTCTAAATTTCCTTCAATATTTTCGTATGCGTCAGTCGCAAGAGATAAAAGTCGCTCAGCGTATATTTGAACATTTTCGTCGGTCCTTTGTTTAGTCGTCTTTAATAATGAGAAAGCGTATTGTGGGTCTTGAATTTCCGCGAATCTTAATTTAAGCTGTTCCTTTAAATCTGTCCATGTCCCTGTCGTATCGTCAGTCAAAAAACGATGTATGTAATCACTAACAAGCCCTTTACTAGATTGGTAAGCAACAAATTTTAATTTATTCTCATCTAAATTGGTAAGTGTTCCATATTTTTCTACATTTTTAATCCAATTTTTAAATTCTTTTGAATTTCCATCAAATGATTGTACAACCTGTGAAATAGTCTGAGTGCTTATGGCCGTTTTAACATCTTTAATTTGTTCATTCAAATTTTGAAATAACTCAGGGATTATTTGATTTGCCATTTTGATACAAGCGTTAGGGAATAAAACAGTCACTCACCGAAAGTTGCAGAATATGTGCGGTCTGATGTCGTTGTTCCCGGCTCACGGTTGTTGTTACTGGTTACAGAAGTTGCCGAAACGGAGTTTCTTCGCGTTGTTTTCCATGGCTTCGTAATCGTAAGTGGTAGTATTTCTTTGTTCGAATCCTAGTCACGGCACCATTTAACGTCCTGTGTCACGTAATCGTTCATAGTTCATAGACGACACATAGTTACTAACAATGTTCATTACTCTTAAATTACCGGTATGTAGCCTATCATTCGATATCTCGTCATGCGCGAATTGCCAAGATGACGAGTTTTGCATTAACTCCCATTTTCTCGTGCCGCGCATGGGACCAGTCGGTCCCTCTCTATTTATGTTAATTTCTCTGCATAAATAACAGGATAAAATATTCAACAACACCATGAATCAGTTTCTAGTCCAATTTAATGTCTAACATACTCAATATTTTCAGTTATACAAATACGTTGTGATTGCTACATGATCGTATCTTTCTCGATCCGTACGTCTCCAAGTCTAAACGCTAACTGTCTTGTTTCCCTCTAACATCTGGCCCGTGAAACTCAGTTATGAATCCCATTGGTCAGTGTTCTATGTGTCTTTATTTCTAATTGGCTGAATTACAATCTGGAGAAGTCACTATTCAAGTATGCACACGTTAATAAGCGTTGTGGTACAAATAATAAATAATGCAAATACAGCCTAAGGCTTGTGTCAACAGCATTGTAACCCCTTTGTTGTTAATGCATACTCGCTACTGATATACTTGTCAATATTTCGTACATAAAGAAAACCCAAATATTTCACCCAATTTCTCATCATTATTTGACAGTACATGCATGTGCTTAACGATGCATAGTTATGTTTTCAGTGAAACTTATAACACAACACTTAATCTTATGAACTTGGCAAGTTTCTTGGCATAACATATATATTATAGGGTACCCAAGTTCATGTTACTGGACGTTGTTGTTCTCTTTGTATAAATTTGTAGCATAATAATCTTAGTAGTCATTTTGGAGATGATTTTATTTCTATAAAACATTTCTTGTTTACAATACCTTGAGTTTAATAGTGTAAATAAGATAGAATCATGGTTACACTCCACTATAACACCATTATTTGCCGTTATTTGCTTTTGACTTTTTTTTGTGAAATTTCATGAAATCGAACAATAACTCTTTATTTGAATACAAATTTCGGGCTATATTGATCCAATTATTTTTATATAATTTGGGTAGATCTAATGGCTGAAAGAGAAGACAATTAACACGTAACTGTCAAAAATAAGGAAGATATGTGGATAATAACAAGAAGGATGTTAACAATAAAGAAAACTGCATGGTTAACATTAAAAATGTAGATCGTAAACCTGTTGCAAACTATGTATGGCATTGATTTTAATTACTTTGAATGGCAGGTGGCCTCTGAAAATTGTCAACTTAGTAATTCTCCAGTTAACCAGCTCTCAATCACAAATGTAAATGACTTTTTTGAACAACTTTCACACGAAAATATAAAACAAACTAATCTGTAATGCTGAAAACAATAATACTTTCAAGAACACATTTGATGATGTTAACAATGTCAACGAATTTTATTGACAAACCGAGACAAAAGACAAAACATAGGCCTAGATATGTTTCATGTATACTTTGCAAAATGTGTCCTTTCAGTTAAAACATGTGATGGTTTTGAATATGCACCAAGCACAATCAGAAACATTATTTAAAGCATCGACCGGACAATTAAACGCACCAAATATCCTGTGAAAAGGATGCAAGAAAACAACACAACTCGCTTTCAGCTTAAAGGGGGTGCTTTAAAGGCAAAAGAACAAACTGGAAAGGACTACAAACAAAATGATCAAGATCCGATAAGTGACGAGGAAATTGAAATACTGTATGGCCGGTGATTGTTTGGATGTACATCGCCAGAGGCCTTTTTGAACACAATTGTGGTTTACCAATTGTGTGTTGTGTGTCCCTTGGATTAAGATTAACAATCGAAAATTATAATATGAGGTTATTATGACAAAAACAAAAACATTAATTTATGTAATATTATAGTAAACTGTCTAAGTGCAAAGTCATGTGTAAAGTTACTGCTGAGACTTGAACTCAGATATCCATATCTTAATGAAGACAGGTTGTTCTCTATTAAAAAGCAGAGCTTTTGTACACTTGAATGGCTTTGCAATAAACATTTAGTATATAAGAATTGATATAAATAAACTGCAGTGAATGAATATTAATAATAACAACCATTTTAAACGTCATTTACATTACTTAGGGGTTTGCATGTACTTAAACAAGGAAACACTAAAGAAAGCCAACATACATATATATGTAAAAAGCAAAAACCTACATATATGACCTTAAAACAGATGTACTCGAATGAAACATAGCTATAAACCTTAAGGTGAACCCGCTAAATAAGCCAAAATGAACGGATGAAAAACGAAAGCGTTCCACAATTAAAAAAGTTTAAATCATCAAGTGTTTGATGAACACTGCATCTCCAATAACAAGCAGCTTTATTTCTTAATGAAGCAACTGGCGCACATGTTTGACTACCACCGTGACAGCAACTTCACACACCTCCGTTAAGAAAGATGGACGCAGCAATCAACACTTACACGCCTTATTTGCAGGCGCAAATGTTAATATGCGCAACTTCTCAGTTAACATGAAATAAATCATCGTGTAGTGTGAAATTTGTCTGTTCATCCTTTTCCACTGACAGTTGTTTCAGTCAACGGCATTAAACTTAATATAAAATTGACTTTTAGTTTTGCTGCTGCATATATTGTTTTCAATTTCCGACTATACAAAAATCACATTTTCGATTTGTTTTTTATTTGTTCTCTTATTTTCAATAACAAAGTATTTAAATGAGCAGTTAAACTATTTTTTACGTGACACAATCGGTCGTCAGGAATGTTTTGGACATGTAGGTACCAGTTAGAAGCACTACTAATAGGTCAATGACAATTGCTTCTTTTGGATATCCAACCGTCGTTTAACATCGAATAAGAAGTTCCGGATTCGATCCTCGAGTTCTACGTGGGGTCGCTTTATCTTGGTCATTTTTGTATGGGAATGATGAGAATTAATTGTTAGGGGAAAACTTGTCGCCAACTCTTGCAGGAGCAAGACGATCAAACTTGCCAATTTGCGCATTCAACATGTCACGGGACTCGCCATATGGTTGTGAAATGTGTTTGAACATATCCCCGGCTAATTAAAAGCCCATATAGTTCCTGACGTTTTAATTTTAAAAGTAAAAACCTCATTTAACATTTATTGTTTGAATAGCGATTAGTTTTCGTTTTGCATTACTCTGTTAAAATTCAAAATTACATTCATCGGAATAGCAAAAATATATAAACATAATTTCCTTCTTTTTCTGAATCGTACGAATGTGTGTTTTAAGTTTTAATTTAAGGGAAAATCACATATCACATCTTTTGTTTGATAACCAAAAAGTTTTATGTTGTTGTATGACAATGTACTCTTTTCAAAGTAACATTTGCGGATATAGTACAACAAATTAATTAAAATAAAAGTTTCTGAATATCACGAATTTTTGTTATTACCTTCTGGTCCCCAAGGTTATTATTAAAATTAGGGGTCTGATGCATTTGAAAGCGCATATAATTATTCAACCCACGCATAATTGTTTAGTCCGCGCATAAACGTGTAGTTTGCGCATGATTGGTTCGTACGTGCATATATTTTTTAGACTGTGCATCCTTTTTCGGGTCCGCTAATTATTGCGTCGTTCGAGCATGTTTGTTGAGTTTTTTATTGAACATTTCCCAATTACATGTATACGGAAAGAAATTATTATAAGCGTATATTCTTGTTTAGAAAATCCTTGGCTAAGTTGTATGTTAAATTTATGCGAATTATATCCTCAATCAACATGTGCAATTGTTCTGAATGAGTAATCGAGTGTGATGTTTCATGCCTACCACTTATAAAACTTCGATTTCATTACGTGTCAGGATGCAAATAATGAATTTATATTGTCACATTTATAATCCTGCATATATATGTATATATGTATGTGCATCAGTGCCACATACGCTAGATAAAATGTGAAAGTTATTTAAACATTTTTACAAATACGATCGTTTAATGAAAAAGCTTTCTGATTTGTCTTAATTAAATGGTGTTTGATATTGACTGGATGCAATATTTACGTATGTAAAATTCATATTTATTTGTAAAACACAATCAAATCACATGCGCATGTTATTTATTTGTGATTTTCCAGATGTGTTGCCTTCTTAAGTGTCTTGTTATGTCGCATATGCGAACTTTTGCACATACAAATCGGACACGTTTATGCGGCGACAAGTAACTCGCATAGCAATCTGTGCTCTTTTTCGACAAACCCGTGCCTTATTACATAAAATAAAGAACTAACGTAAAATACATCAGTCCGAAAATCACACTACTGATGATGAGGAGAGGGGAATACAATTTATGTTGTTCATGTTTCTATCTGTGTCTGCTAATTATAAAATTTTCAAGGACCTTTGGCATAATCATATTAATATATTCCTTCAATTAGCAAATACTATTGGTGCTACAAAAGATCCATCGTAAGTTTATGATGCACAAGTGTTACTTTTTACTACATTCCGAACCTGTTTATGTGTTATAATTAACGCTATTAACGCGTTTGCTGAAGTTAGTAAGGCGACTGGGCTATGCGTTAATGCGCCCAGAGAAATATGAAATACTCAGGGTAGATTAAAGACGCAGGATGCATTGATTAACTAATTAAAAAATAACATATAATTATCGTATGAACATAACAATATCGGAAGACCCACATTAAATATAAATATAGTTATAAGAAATATTTGGAGATAGCATTAATACACAATTGCACAGATTGCGTTGTATAATTATTATATAAGAATGCCTTTATGGCATGCGATTTCAATTGCTTAACATAAAGTATTGTTAAACAATGCTTAAACTTTCAATCATGTTTTAAGATCGAAGATAGTTTAATTACTTTAAAGGAAGTAATTACAATGTTACCTTAAACTAAAGTTCAATTAGATACTCGCATTACTATACGCGAGTTAATGTGTGTATTCAATTGAATCGCATTTTGAAAAGTAGATGTTTAAAACTGTGGTGTCGAATTGCACTTCTTATTGTTTTTGAAAACAAAGAAAGTAACATTGATCATATATGCGCTCAATATAATATTGTTCTTAAGCAATTAAACATTGTCAAAATAAAGCTGTCGAAAATAGCAAAAACAAACATGGTGGACAAAGTTTGTTTTATCTTTAAAAATAATGTAAATTTTAAGTCGTCTAAAGGTAAAAGCAATAAACACGTTCTCGCATAACTGACGGAAGCTTTATCGAATACGTATACATACAATCTTAAAAATACTATATATGTGCATCCTGAGATAATTCCGTTGCTTATGATTTCCGGTTGAGTCGCTTTGTCGAATGTTGTATCTAAAATGTTGTTTTTGTGTCAAACTATCATCCTTTTATGCTCATGCCATATTGTAAACATTCAAAACATCAGTTTGACAGCGTATCCTTTCCCGAGTACCTACTTTCAATATGAAACTGTTAACACAAGTAGGAACAGGCTTTTTCTAAAATATACTAATATCGCCTTGTAAATTAAACATAGCACATTTTGAGTATAGAAGAGTGATATGGTGAACGTACAAATGCTTCGTAAAAACATCTATCGCTTAAACGTTAATAATAAAGCAAAAGCAATGACAATATCATTTGAACAAACAGTTTTAAACTACCGAACCTATAACTGCTTATTCTCATAGTTTATTTCACATCCATCGTTCGTTTTTGTGAGTTCTCGAAAGTATTCGAATACTTCTTGTTGAGATTTAAAGCGTTCATACAATCATTAGTAATCAAACTTTCACATTAAACAGATGAAAATGTTATTGCCTATCAATTTTTATGTTCAGCAATCCGCAAAAAATACATATAATTGTACAATACAAGACATATGCACTCATTATAACAGGGGATATAACCGCTATACAATATTTACATTGTTCAAGAGGTAGTTATCTTCCTATAATACGAGTGCAACCCGAATGTGTTCTGTATTTACACGATAACAAAGTCTTTCGATAAAAAAAGATACCTATATACGCCTACCAACTTTCAACTTAGCATATATACTTATGCGGAGGTAATTTTCTTTCACAGTGAACGAAAAATGTATGTCAATTGAGGAAAACGATGATTTTGTAACACAAAATACACTTGTGACTATATTCCTCGGTCAGTTTCTAATACAGGTTCGACGGACTTATTGATAACAAAATTGCATTTGCACAACTACGATTTAGAAATGTGCACGTTTATTACACAACTAAAAACACGACTTCCGTATCACTATGTTTCTAGATATGCCCCACTTGACCAGTACATATGTATGGCTGCGAGTGATGGGAAGATTGATGTTCTTAGTAATTACGGAACGTTGCTTCATGAAATAAGTTTAAGAACAGACATAAAATAATCCATGTTAACTGTGTACAGTTGTTGTTATTTTAATGCATATAATAACATGTTAACAATTTCAAGTGTTGTGTCCGACAGAATTGTGGCGTTGAATTTAAGTGGAGAAAAAGTATTTGAATGCAATAACAAAAGTGTACATAACACGCGTCAAATTGCTGTCGATGCACGTGGCAAAATGTATGTGACATATGATGATGAGATCATATATCAAGGCATTCCTGGAGGAGAATTTATCAAATCGCTCCTTAAAAGAATGGAATCTACTTGAAAATTGGTTTTTGCTTCAATAACACGTTTAATAAAATTGCTTTGTATATTGGTGACTTGTTGCATAGCGGTTAATTCTTCAATCCAAAGCTTCGAGTGTGCATCTATACATTAACTTATGAAAACGATTTCTTATAAAAAACAATAAACAGTCAAAATAAAAAGGAAAAGATCAATCACAATTAACGATATTTCGAACAAATAAACGTTTATGGTTCGATTAAATTGCATGTGCTTTAAAACATATATGCCCAATCAATTGAATAAGCATATCTATTTGATTTATTAAAATTATATTAAAGTGTGTACGTGTGCGCTGATATGATATTGTGATATGTGTATCTTTGTGAGCTGAAAATGAATTGTAGCATAAGTTAATTATGCAAATATGTATTTTACATCTTTTGTCTGGAAATAGTGTCGTTCATATTGTCTTAGTGCGTATATATATTTAATATTTTAGTATTGTAATACAAGTTTTACATATATTAACTAATATCAAACACTTCATGATAGCAAACTCTGTGATATGATAGTCCGTTCATATTGCAATATCATAGTCTAACAGTTGATCCATTTGATTATAAATAGATTTGTTTATTTTCTCGAGTAAGTCATTTTATCCCTTAACATGATAGATTAAAGCAAGGGAGCTGACACGCACATTCATATATATATAAAGTATCGGGCGAGGTAAGGGTTAAAATTGTTGTCTTTTCAAACTCATTGGATTACGTTATTTTTATACGGCATATATTTCAAAAGATATAATTTGTTTCTTTACAATAATCGCATTTAATTAGTTGTAGTGCCGTTTTCGTCTCTTTAATTAGCAAACCGTTTAATGTTATATGCACATTCTGTACTGCTGTTGCATTTTGCGAAGAAGAAATTTCTCCCGGAATGAACTTAGACTTTTTTCTTACTGAAACTGGGTCAATGTTAAGCATGGTGTTGTTTGTGTCCAATAAGTATATGGTTTATATGTTGCTTAACAGAGTCTGTTGTCATATTTAAACGGTCTTAATTTGTGTGCGTGTGATTCTGTGTGTTATTTTTGTTTTTCGTCATGAATTTTTTTTTTATTCACGATATTCTTACAACGGCCATGATCTAAGGTTCTTTGGAAATCGTAGACCACTTCAAGAAGTGTTTTACATGGAATGAAAGAAAACGTAATATTAAATATATACATTAATATCAATATGAAAACACTAAATCAACTTGAAACATTTTGTTAGAAAACCTTAATAAATATCGCCATCAATGTGTTAACGATGACATGTTAGGCAGTTACATTTTATTAAATATGTATTAATATACAAATACATAGTTTATACAAAATTGATAGTTTAAAACATGTGAGAAAAGGAATAAATACAATATAAACAAACAAGTGATATCATCGTCCTTCGGAAAATAAGAAATCTTACAACCCAGAGTTTTGTTTAAAATAAATTTTCAAAAAATGGAAAATAGAAATTATAATCTTTAAACATAGAAATCATCTGAAATGTATGCTTGAATGAAAAATAGAGAAAATAAATGTGGGGTTACCAGTGAAAATGAAAAAGTCATTCTTTACAATGAAGGGTACCCCCTTTTACCAGAAACGCCATACTGAATTTGAGACTTTTACGAAACTAATTAGCATATATTATTATTTGTGCATATGAAGAGACTACACATTCTTTTATGACTAATAGATCCGAAGACACATGTAAAGATGCTCTGGAAGCAGTCCTTTTTCAGTTAAATGCAATTGAATTGTTTTGTGACGAGAACCTGAGAACGAATATATGGAGGTGCGCAAGATCATATGCTGGATAATATTTTTGCTAAGTTACATATATATAACAGCAATTGTTTAAATGTGGACGATAAAAAATGGTGTCTGAATCTGTCGGTTAAGTAAACAATGCCCTAAAATTTTAGGAATGTAAGGTGGACATACAAATTATTTCCATAACCGGTAAGTCTGATGCATAGCGACTTTGTAAATTGGAGATTCATATAAATGTCAGTCAATGTTGGCAAATTTGAATGTTGCCAATCAGCAAGGAAGTGATCGTGCGGGTGACATTGTGACTTCCTGATATTAAGTATTGTTTGTCTGCAAACAATATGCGCAGCTTCGGTGCTAAAAGGACATTCAATATAATCAACCATCTAATGTGTGAATGGTCTCGGTAATTTCACAAAAAGTGCAAGGGCAAACATATATGCAACATTCAGTTTGGACGTGAGTAAGTGTCCAAGGCAAAATAATAAAATGTTAATAATATTGCACTGCAAACACAACGGCTCTATTAAAATTTGGCCATGACCTGAAAAAACAGTAGGCAAATACACAGAGTTATAAGTTAATTCCGAAAACGCCATGGCCAGTCCGGACAAGAAGTATGCAATGGCAGAGTCGACCATAGTGACGTTCATAATTGTTTAACAATTTAAAATAAAGTTAAATGACAACTAAATGTAGACGTGTTATTTTATAACATACGGTCAAAATTTCAATTTATTAAAAGTGAAGAAAGCTGTGTAATATTTTTTAATAAATAATACGTATTTTTAAACAGCAATATTCCATTCTACAGTACTCAGTTAAACTTTACAGCCGTTTGATATGCTAACATTCTCACCATATGTTCACAATGCCAATAGATTGGGAAAGTACATATCTTTCCACTCTTTCGTTTTACAATCATAACTAGGATGGATTGAAACCAGTAAACTACACAACCAACGAAAAATGTTAAGTTTCGCTTTCGTCACGTAGCTCTATGCAGGATTTGACTGGTTATGATAATAGCACTTACAGCTTTTTATGTCAACAGCACATATAGCAAAACGGCTAGACTGGTTGGTACTGAACTGTTCTGTTTTAGCAAGACAAGACAAGACAAGACAAGACACTTTATTGAGACTTGTACAGAGTAAATCGTCTAAATACATCAATAACAAATACATAAATGATGTCACGTTTTTAACTTTTTGTTTAACATTGTGTTGTGTTTAGATATAGGTTCACAATACATAAAAATAACATATATATTTATATATTACTTAATGACAAGTTATAACATTTAATTTAATGCATAACAAGATCAGTTATAACAAGTATTAGTACAGTATTACAGTGTTTAGGGGGAAAACCCAATGCATACTACAAAGTAGTGTTCAAAAATGTATTTCTTGCTTTTAACGCATATTTAACATATTTTGCCAACATTAATAGCTCATTTGTGTTATTACCATTTATAAATTGGTAGAATTTCTACACAGATGGTTTATTGTAGTAAAATGGTTTTATATATTTCTTTCTGATAGTGATATATTGAGTACATTTACATACAAAGTCGAACTCATCTTCTAAATCTGATTCGTTACATAATAGGCAATACCGTTCGTTTCTTGGGGTGTTTTGAGTAGCATATCTACCAGTCTGTATTCTAAGTGGAAGAACTGACAATCGTAATTAAGTAATGTATGCCCTCAGGGGTTTAGGAATATGATCAAGGTAATGTTCATATACAAAAACAGGTTTAAATACACAATACATGTCCAGAACCGGGTTGTTGTCGACAATCCTGTGCCAGTCCTGGATATACATATCAATAACTCTACATTTAAATTGATGTAAAAATAGATTAACATCGACCAAATTCACGTCATCAAAAGCATGTGAAAATCCATATGTGTCTAACAGCCTTTTAACATTAGTAACCCAATTTATATGTCCCTTATTGCTATCTTGCAGGGCTTGTAAATATACACTTTTTATAATAATATTATCAGAATTTGAAATTTTAAACCAGTATTTAACAATTCTAATAAAACGATTAATAACTAAAGGATGCCGACCCAACTCCGCATATACTGCTGCATTACAAGTGTTCTGTTTAACAGTCAGCAATCTTTTGCAAAATTTTAAATGTATTCGTTCATTTTCTTTTGACTTTGTGTTGCCCCAAACTTCGCATGCATAGTTAAGAATTGAACCAACAAAAGCATCAAACAACTGACATACCGTTTTAGGTTTTAAATCAAAATCTTTACATTTAATGAATAAAATATTTAGTGCTTTTAGTGCTTTACCAGCTAGATATTCTTGGTTCAAAGAGAAGTTACCTGTATAATTAAAACACAAAAACATCTTTCCAAGTAATATAAATATAAACCAGTAAATATATAATCGAATACTGAAACCAATGTCGTTTATGGTCAAGAATATTTTGTGAACTAACAATACAGATAATTAGATTATATGAATATTCCGAAGAACACAAAATATTCTGCACACTGTTGGATCAGGGCCTAACAAATAAATGTGTAGCTACGAAAATCGGAATTGTTAATATTAAGCACCAATGTTTGAAGGCATGATCAATATTATTTATTAAAAAATATTAAATTGATGTGTTAAAACCTTACATTGAAGGTAAATACGTCAGCAATAAAAACAATTCTTTTTTCGTCACTACCTTGTGTTAGTGGTATGAAGCATCACATATTTAACTATATGTAGTCGTGTAGTCATTTTCTAGTACAACAACATGTCGAAAGGACCGATCGGTTTTTTTGACGTAAGTATGTTGAGTTACAACCAATATGATTAATGTATATGTTGCTTTTTGTTAAGTTGAGAAAACAGTTTTTATGTATGATATTCAAATGTATATGCTTAATTTGTATTGATTTGAAAGTAAGGGCGGACCGCTTCCATGACCGGTGCGTAGTAGAACAATTAACAGTAAACAATTATCAGTACAATGCACAGCAATAATCGCGTGCAAGAGCAGCTAAAAAAGTAAAATAAAAACTACAATTTAGTTTCCTATAGTAGATCATTTTGTTAACAATCATTGGATTTGCGTATTTGAGATAAGTTAAAATACTCAATAAGTCACTGACACATAGGAACGTAAGGTTAACTCCCTGACCCTTCGTATATCCGTGTGTCTGTCCTTCCGCCGTTATCTGAATGTCGCAATAACTGACAAAGTACTTAAAGGGGCCTTTTCACAGATTTTGGCATGTTTTGAAGTTTGTCATTAAATGCTTTATATTGATAAAACGTAAACATTGGAACTAAAAAGCTCCAGTCAAAAATCAAGAATAAACTTAAAAAAAGAAAAAAGGTAACCCTCGTTAGGATTCGAGCCACTGACCCCTGGAGTCCTAGATTTAAAAGTCTGCACATTAGACGTCTCGGCAATCCTTCCTTATATATCGAAAGACGTATTTTATACATATAAGCGATCGTGTTTCACAAAATATAACGACAACAACAGAACTCGCCAAATCATCCAATCGTTTCGCGCTGCAACGCTTTATAATTTTTAGGTTTTTAAATCGTCAAAAGATCCATATAAAGGCTATTTTAGAGCATGGTAAATGTTCAGTGTTACGGTTTCCTCACAAATATCATAACAAGAACGAAAATTTGCGAATATAAAACAATTCTTTTCAATTGTGTCAATTTACCAAAGCGTGAAAAGGCCCCTTGAAGCTAGGTTGATGAAACTTGTTATGGGGATAGAGGATCACATGGGAATTTATGTACGTAATTTCCGTTCTGTTCTTCTTGTCGTCCGTCCAAATATCTTGACCTTTCGATAAATCAATGGAGAGAGAAATGATTGAACAATAATAATTGTATTACTTACTCCGACAACATTAAAACGGTAGGGGGCTATGGCGTGTCAAACGTTGCGAAATTCAATGTTTCCATATGTATGTAGTATATTTGTATATATATATGTTGTATATTTCCATTTGTGTGTGGTATAATTGCATATATATGTTGTTTATTTCCATTTGTGTGTGGTATAATTGCAAACATATGTTGTATAAATTCAAATATTTATGGTAAAATCCGATATATGTATTGCATAACAAATATATGTTGTATAATTTCATATTCATGTTTGATATTTTCATATATATGTTCTAAACGTTCATATATGTATGCAATATTTTGATATATATGTGGTATAATTATGATGTATGTGTTGTATAATTTTCAAAATATGTGTGTGGTATTAATTCCATATATTTGTGGTAAAATTTTCATATATATGTTCTATAATTTATATGCTGGGAAATATTTTAACGGGTACGACTCAACAACGGATATGCCTTTTTCGAGCGTTAAGTGCGTCTATCAAACATCATGGCTGACAAAGACATGTGAGTAAAATGATTACGCATTTGGTTTCAAATTCTCAGTCTCAAAAGGCAAACAAATATTAAGTTTTGGAGCATTACTACAGTATGAATGTGCACATTTATTATCATGCAATTATTTGTAACATTATGGTGTTCTTTCATTTTGTTTGAGCAGAATCTATTAATTCGGATATGCATACTTCAGCTTATTTTTTATCATGAAAGACGATGGTTAAACAAATGCAATTTCCTGTAATTTCATCCACTTCCAATATTTTATTGATATAATCTGGAGTATCATCGATTTTAAAGATTTTAAATGATTTTGCCATTTGTTAAAAAAATATCTTTAAGCTTAACTGTATTTTCAGTACATTTGTTGTCAGTATTGATGGAGAGGAGCATCACATCATAGCATCAGCAACCCTTGTAGAGGCCCTGAATTCAGATGGTATGCTTAACATATAATATTTGTAACTTGAAAAAAGCAACACAATTATTATGTCAACTTTGGAAGTAAAAAGTATGATTATTGTCAATCAGTTACCAATACTTCAATTTCCATTTTATTCATGTCAAATAAAATATATCTTACCACCTAACTGACGCTCGATTGGTCATTGTCCGCTCGGTTACTAGTTACATGTACCTCGGGAACATGTAAGTATTCTTACATGTACCCCGGGTACGGTAAATATACTCAAACGTACCCAGCCGATTTTAGACTGTACCCGACTTTTTATTCCCGCCCCAAATTTGATGTCGTAAAACACGCTACCGATTACTGTAATTACGAAATAAACTTATATTTAAAAAAACAAAATGCATCAACATGCTTGATGAGTATGAGCTTCGATAATATAGATGCCGTTTTAACAGAAAATTGACATAAATATGAAAATAATTAATTTAAAAAATAATAGCTGACAACGATCGATTTAGCACTTAAGTTCCCGGGTATGTATGAGTATATTTACCGTACCCGGGGTACATGTAAGTATGCTTTAGTGTACATGGGGTACATGTAACTAGTACCCGAGCCGACAATGGCCAATGGCGCCTAACTGACCATCCCATTCCTTATTTACGCTCTTAAAGCTTCTTTAAACATTGAAATGCAATCATCTTTGTAATTGATTGAAGATGTGGTGACACTTTGTATTTCAGACCATTCAACTAGGCAACATGCCTATGAGTACATTTTATCTGTGTTGAGGCAAGGTTTTTCATTCACATTTTTTTTATCTCTTTACTTTCAAATGAAACTTGCAAATGTGATTGATTACATGTTTGATGATAATTAGGGATTCAAATAATACAAAAATGTTCATGTGCTTGTATTTTTTCCGATTGTTTATTGCGAAACAAGTGATTGATTTGTTTTAATTTCAAAGTAAACATTGTGATGTGGTCACTTCTTAAAATACTGAATGTTTTGTAATTGGTAAAATATTGGGTAGCCGCACATGCGCGTATATCACAAAAACTTGCTTTACTTTCTGTCTCAAGAAGCAAAAAGGTCAGGAGGCATCTAATGCATAAAATTGTTTGCGGACCTTTTTTATGACTATAATTACCGTGTGTGTAAACAATGTTTACCAATACTGTACATGAATTGATTTTGAACTTAGTTCATTTATGTTTGTTTATTTTAAAGACAAGCCTCTACATTTAAAATTATTAGAAAATTAAACATCACAATGGAAAATGTCGTATTGCAATGTATAAACAAATCCTATAGCTGCTGAAAGAGATTTTATCTATTTTGTATTGCAGAGAAGACAAGTGCTGGTACTTCTATTAATGGTGTTGGCGGTGGTGGTGGTGGGGGGGTAAGGCTGTTGGTGATGATGATTGTGATTATGACAAGGATTGTAACGCTGATACGGATAATTCTGATGATGATAATAGTTACCATGAGTGGATAATTATACGCCCACAAACGAAGTTTAGGGGGTATAGAGGAGTGAGCTTGTCTGTCGGTCGGTCTGTCTGTCGGTACGTATTAAGTGACCGCTCTCAAATTCAAGTTGTTTTCATCCGATTTTCACTAAACTTGGTAAGATGTTGTATCAAGATGATGTCTATTTAAAGTTCGAATATGGGTCATGCCGGGTCAAAAACAAGGTCATGGGGTCACTTAGTGCGTTTTAAACATTCAGCATGGTGTCCGCTCTCTAATTCAAGTATTTTCATCCGAGCTTCACCACACTTGGTCAGAAGTTGATCTAGATGATGAGTAGGTAAAGTTCGAACATAGGCCATGCCGGGTCAAAAACAAGGTCATGGGGTCACTTAGTGCGTTTTTAACATTGAGCATGGTGTCCGCTGTTTTATGTGAAGACAAAATTCAAAATATTCTGTGTCAATGCGGCATGTGGGGGTATTCGTTACGTCTGTGACAAAGCTCTAGTTTAGGATGTTTATGATAGTTGTGAGGAAGATGCTAGTGATGGTGAAAATAGTGACAATGATGATGGTGATTGTGGTAATTATGATTATGGCAATGATAATTATGCTTAAGATTGTGACAATTTTAATGATGATGATAAATTAGGATGACAAACAGGGAGGGTAATAATGATGGTGATAATTGATGATGTTGATGAAAGTTATGATGATGCATAATTTGGTGGTTGAATTAAGGGTACATGTATTGCTGACAATGATCATTATAATGATATATATGGGTGACCATGAGCGGATGATGATTGATGCTGCTGTTGATGTTGACAAAAATGAGGATTTATTACGGTGATGATGAAATTCATTGAGTTAATTTCCTACTTTGTATTTATAACACAAATACATTTTTAGGAATGATCATTATATCACACATTTAACCTGTATTGTGTTATAAATTAAATCTTATTGTTGCAACATAAAAAAACTCATGCAAATCGTATGACCAACCTCCAAAAACCATAGAAGTGTGCCTGTCATGCTGTGAATGTTACCACAACCTTTCACAATGATTCTTAAAGGGATGTTCAAAGCCTGCTCAAAAGTGATCAAAATTTGAAGTGTGTATGTAGGAAAGGGTTATGATTTTTAACAGTTCTCTATTATTCACAATGTTTAAGTGTTTACTTCTTGCCATTATGTATAGATGTGTGTTAATTGTCATTGTTTTAGATGCTGTAATTATACCCCCATTACTATTGGTAATGGGTGCTATATGGAAGTCACTTTGTCGGTCTGTCTGTCTGTCGGTCTGTCCCAAAATTTCATCTGATCTTCACCAAACTTGGTCACAAGTTGTATCTACATGATGTGTAGGTCAAGTTTGAATATGGGTCATGCCTGGTCAAAAACTAGATCACGGAGTCACTTAGTGCGTTTTAAACCGAAAGTTTTTCCGGACCATAACTATGTCATTTATCGTTAGATTTTAAAATGAATTGGTATATTTGTTCACAATCATGGGACGATGTGTCATGTGAAAGAAGTACGTCGATATCCCCAAGGTAAATATCAAATTAGAGTTCAAAGGTCAAAATGCTTGTCCGGACCATAACTTTGTCATTTATCGTTAGATTTTAAAATGGCTAGGTACATGTATTCACCATTATGGGGCGGTGTGTCGCTCAAAAGAATTTTGTCGAAATCTCAAAGCTCAAAGTCACACTTTGAGTTCAAATGTCAAAAATGGCCATAAATGAGCTTGTCCGGGCCATAACTTTGTCGTTTATTGTGAGATTTTAAAATCATTTGGCACATTTGTTGACCATCATTGGACATTGTGTCGCGCTAAAGAATTACGTCGATATCTCCAAGGTCAAGGTCATACTTTGAGTTCAAAGTTCAAAAATGGCCATAAATGAGCTTGTCCGGACCATAACATGTCATTCATTGTGAGATTCTCAAATTACTCGGTACATTTGTTCGCAATTATTGGACGGTGTATCATGTGAAAGAATTACGTTGATATCTCCAAGGTCATGGTTACACTTGGAGTTCAAAAGTCAAAAATGGCCATAAATGAGCTTGTCCGTCCATTACTATGTCATTCATTGTGAGATTTAAAAATGAATCTGTACATTAATTTTGTTCACAGTCATTGGACGGCGTGTCATGCAAAATAATTCAAGAGTTCAAAGTTAAAAATGGCCATAAATGATAATGGCATAATAATTCTTAAAAATCGCCATAAATTAGCTTCTCTTTTTTGTGAAGACAGCATGCTAAATATTCTGTGTCAATGCATCATGTGGGGTATAAGTCACGTCTGTGACAAAGCTCTAGTTGTTTCCTGTACAGACCAGTGTTTTATCTATAGGCTATATTAAACATTTGTTTAATGTTTTTTAGAGTCTCTGCCTAAGAACCAAAGACCAGAAAAAGATACGTCCAGTACTACATGGACAAGATCACAAACCCTGCTCCTCCTTGAACAGTACAAAGCAAATGTAGATAAGTTCAACAACCCTCTGTTGAAAAAAATTGTAGGAAGAACTGTGCAAATCCCTTAACAGTAAAGGTTACCATTTTAATAGCAAGCAGGTTGAAGGTAGATGGAAGACCATCGTGGCAACTTATCGTCGAGCTCAAGACAGCAACAGAGTGACGGGAGCAAAGAGAACATCCTTTGAATTTAAAGCAGAATTGGACTATATTCTAGGGGAAAGGCATGATACTTCTCCAGCATATACAATTTCAAACTTAGAAAGTGCTTCTAGTTCATCAGCATGTACAGGAGACTCGGAGAAAGACACTGACTCAGGTGAAGAACCCAGTGTTAAAGATACAGTTGAACCGTCAAGAACAAGAAAAAGCTCTTCAAATCAAATATTGAAAATTGTGAAACAATATGGTGAAGAGGAGAAGCAGTGAGCAAAAGCACGTTTAGATGTTGCTAAACAAATGCAGAATGAGAAAATTGATTTATTAAAAAATCTTATTGACATGATGAAACAGAAATAAAAACTTTAAGAATTTCAATACATACATAAAAAACTGACCCCCGCAAACAAAGTTTACAATTGGGTATATTGGAGTCACTATGTCGGTCAGTTTGCGCGCTGTTTGTTTGCTTTATTTTTTAAGTTTGTGAAGTAAAGCTCTTTATTTTTTATGCGATTTAAATGAAGAAACTTAAAATATGTCATCATAAAATTTAGATATACGACACACGTTTTCTTTGTCCATTGATCCACATGTTCCTTACTTGTTTGACCTTGAATTTCTCATAGAACTTCATGGAGAATCAAACCCAGCACGTTAACGAGCAAAAGCTTATGAAATTACAATACTAAAATTCATTCTGAACATGCCCTGATGTAATTGTTCTCAATTATCAGGCAGTGCAAGACCTAAAAATAATTGACAAAAGGCACAACCCTTCACTTATACCTTTTCTTTTAGTTATAAACCCATCCATTAACAAAATTTATTTGGTGGGGGATATCAATTCAACGCATTTGCTTGTGTTTACATGAGTGGAAGTTAAAGACAAAAGAAGAATGTGGGGGGGGATTATCTGCACTCCACTGGTACATGTTTAGTATTGTTTATTGTTATTGGCCTAGTTTTACTAGTTTCATTGGATGGAATCCATTTAATTTATATTTCTAAGCTCAACTGAGGAAATTTTTTCTTCAAGCACCATTTTTTTCAACTGGATTTTTTTTCAAAAAAAAGACCCGCATAAGGGTTTCGAAGGTCATATATATGGGTCTTGTTTAAGAAATCCCCCAGGGGAAACAGGAATTTCTGAAGAACCTGATAGCCTGTCCGAATCACGAAAAGGAAGAAGTGGTTAATCAGTGTTAAGACCATGATATGACATGTTGTAATAAGTGTGCGATGGCTGATCACAGAAAGTGCGAGGAACCAAAGGTACTTTCTGATATTTTGAATGATATAAAAGTCGATTGTGGCGGATTGAAGACAGTGCTGCATGACTTTCAACAGGAAGGTGAACGTCTTTTTGAACATGAACGCAATCACGAAGAATTGGTTTTTGAAATAGAAAATCAAGCATTGGCTTCACTCCAAACTTTTAAACAGAAACTCTTAGACATATACGCGCAACTTGAGAATGAAGTTCTATCATCTATTGCTGATAAAAAGAAATTCAAAGGAGAACAAATCAAAACAAACAACGATAAGGCACGTCAGTTTGTGAATGACATTAAGCAGAAGTCAACTTATATTAAACAGGTTGAGAAATTTGGAACGAATGAACACGTTGTTCTCCTGCGCCAGCTTAAAAAGATTTCGGTATGTCGTCTGAAATCAATCATAGGTGAATTGGTGAAAAGTAGAGGATACATCTCTTTATCTCTTATTGTTCGAGGTTAAGAATTCTTTGCGAATAGAAGACTGCACTTGTGATGTAAGTGAGACAGGCTCAAATACCGATAAAAGTCATTAAAAGCCATATACGGAGCAAATTCCACATCTTCAATGTACTAAAGATGTATGTATTATACCCCTCTTTGACAAGGAAAAACGTCCCGACCCGTATTTATGTATATAGATAGATAAGTACATTGTGATGTCTTTACATGAAGTAAATGCGTTGCTAGTGATTGAGGCAGATAGTGATTTTGTATTATCCAAGTTCAATTGTGACATTACGCCTTGGTCAGTTTCTAAGACAGGTCCGACGGACATGGTTATTACTTTGCCACATGCTTGAATAATTGCATTTGCACAACTACGTTATGGAAATGTCAACGTTGTGACATAACTCAAAACACGAGTTCCGTATGACGATGTTACTAGAAATGTCCCACTTAACCAGTACGTATGTATGTCAACAAGTAAAGGGCATATCGACATTCTTGATAATGACGGAACGCTGCTTCGTAAAATCAGTTTAAGCTCAGAAATTAAAAAGATTGCACTATCGATATTAAGTTCGTGTATGTTTAATGCGCATAATCGTGTGTTGATAATTTCAAATGGTTTGAAGAAAACATTAATGGCATGAAACTGAAATGGAGAGAAAGTATTTGAACATAAACACCAAGATAACATTGCCCAACACCAAATTGCCGTTGATCCTTGTGGTAATGTGTATGTGACATCCTTTAATTGTTGCATACATCAAATCAGTCCTAGTGGACAATATATCAGATCTCTACCTTTACGGAAAGAAACAAAATGTGCGTTTGGTTTATGTTTCAATGACACGTTTGATAAAATTGCTTTGTATGGCGGAGGTGTATACGCCAATCCATATCTGCGAGTTTATATATTTACCTGATCAATCTGATGGCTTATACCTATAATTAACATTCATGTAATTTATATGTAAAGGTTAATCAAATCCCATGATATTTCGAACGCATAAACGACTGTATCTTATAATTTGTACGTGCTTTGAAGTGTGAATTTTAATGTATTGGAATAAATACATGTATTTGATTTATGCGAATTATATAAACATTCAAGCTTTTACACCAGTATGAAATTCTGTTTTGTAGTGTTAGTGAATTGATGTAATTCGTATGTTCAAACCATTGCCTGCAATTTATTTTGCAATATTTTTTGATAAAGTAATTAAATATTCTAGTAAGGGACAACAACATACTAGTATCTGTACTGAGTTGTGTGCGTATATATGTTTGGTATGTTACTAAAAGTATTACATAAGCGTATTTTTAGCTTATTTATGATAACTAATATCAAATACTAGAAACTAGGTAATATGGACGAATGATTTGATGTTAATCATTTTTCTCAAAGCCAAACATTAAACCCATTTTATGTTGACAGATATGAGTACTTCTTGTAGTTAATCATTCAACTCAACTTAATAGCTAACGTGTTCACGCACATTTATCAGATTTCAAGTATGAAGTGGTGTAAGCTTTAACAATTGTTTCATGATTAAGTGTGTCATGTACTGTTATTTATATTCATAAAGTGTTAATTTGCATGTGATATATCTTCAAATATTGTTGAGTCGTTATTAACACTTCATCATTTAAACAGTTATTTGTAAATGCTAACACTTAATTCTGTACTGCAAGTGTAAAACGCACACAGGGAATTGTTACGGCACTGAAGTGGAAATATAAGCTTTCATATTAGTCATTTATAAGCATGTCGTTGTTTTTGTTCATTTAATCTGCTCCTGAGATGAGTAAATTATTTGATTGTTATGTTCTTAATTTGTGTTCATGTGATTCTATGGGTTCGCTTTAGTGTAAAATCATAAATTCGAGAAAACGTACTCTTTGTCCTTACACAATATTTATAACGGCTAAAATAGGATTCTATAGAAATCGTAGCCGTACACAAAACTCAAGAAAAAATTATTTTAAATAAGATCGATACTAATATGTAATTATTACATGAATACACATTCGCCAACAATATTGTACGCAAGCGGGTGGAAACAATTCGAGCGCCATCAAAAATGGGTGGCATGTTAAATGTTCAATGAAACATAAATCCGAGATATAATTTTCCAGAAGTTTCACAAATTGCATTAAAAGAAGCAGGGTCTTATAGTCCCTGGAGCCGAGCGTATCTTGTATCATGCAATATCCCTTATTATTTTACTTAACGGTCTGATAGATCGATTGCTGTATGTGATATTTCCCTGTGTACTTGTTATAAATATTTTGCACACATGTCTGTACGGAGGAATTCATAAGACATGTGTATGCTATTATTTTTTTATTTCGTTAACTCGATCGAAAGAATAGTTAATCATGAGAATGAGAAAACGTACTCTTTGGAACGACTCAGAATGTCGCGACAAAGATATTCGTGGGAACAATTTGTAACTCGTAGGAACGACATAGCTTACTACTTGGAAAAACTCAATACATAATGGAAGCATTATAAACCATTCAGTTCAAATAACTTTAAAAAACAATATGTCTGATAAATGTCGTCCGATATTTTAGCATCCTTTGTCATACAATTTTAAACAAGTATTAAAAACAAAATGTCGATTGGTTGGTTATGTTTTAACAAAACTAAGTATCTGTTTCCTTGATTGAAAAAGTAGTCAGACAGTAAATAAGTATTTCCATTGAGTTAGCTATGTGTTTCCCAACGAGTAATTATTTCGTAGCAATATTTTCCTACACGTAACTCCGCCTTATTAATTAACTCGTCCCTATTCGTAAGCTATCTTAAAATCGGGAATTAGAAACTTATTCTTGCGAACGTTTTTGTTAGTCTTGAGATTGACTTGTCGAGTTGTGGTTACACATTATTAATGTTGGTAACAATAATACACATGTGTCTGTATGAAGACCCGTGTAAAGATTCAGCCCTCTAGCACCAATAAGTTTGGTTTGAGCGTACAACACTTTGAAAAGCGTTATTGTGTGTTCAAAAGGGGTCATAGCTCCGGCTGTGTAGAACATATGATAAAAAGTCATTGAGATGCACAACTTCACATACTGCTCAATATATGTGTAACATTAAGCCTTTCAGCGGCAATATTTTATGACAACTATTTTATAAATCTATTTGTTTACAAAAAGAGACCACAACTCCGGTTATCAACATAGATGCGATGCAAAATTAATGTTAGAGCAAATTATCATGCTCGTCATTGTGTTTATTTAGTTCCGACCATCAAGAAGCAGTACTTTGTTATTTTCAAGCACTGTGGGCGAAACTTTATATTTCAAATATAAAAAGGGCCGTAACACTAGTTTATGTCAAAATCTTGTGAACCAAATGTGAAAGTGAGCAAGGTCACAGCTGTATATTATGTTTGCAGAATAACATCTCTCTGGCAGCAATAGATTTTTATGTGATCAACAAAAACCGATGCTCTAAACAGCGAGTGTGGTTAATAGCTTTCTATGATAACAGGAATGTATGGAGGTCCTTGTTTGTTACCAATATGCACAGCCTCTGTATTGTAAACAAATGCTAAGTAACCAAAATAATCAAACATATAACGTTTTTTTGGTATCGGATAACACGATATAAGTGTCATTACAAACACATCTAGAAAATCTCTCTTTAACGAGTTAAGTAAGTTTACATTACACAGAATTATCATCTTAAAGTGACCTATGCTGTATTCGAGTAGAGTCATGCATTGAAAAACAATCCTACGTGGAGAGCTAGGAGTGCTTTCCATATAGACCAATTATCAATCCAATCAGGTTTTAATGTTATGGGTTAAGAACTCATAATGAGTCTAGAGAAAAACATATGCTTAATCGTTATCGAATGTGTTTAGGAACTGTACAGAAAATTGCATGCCAGAACTAGTGCAAATCATACACGATGATAATCACTGAATGAAAAATGCAAGAAAACTAAAATATTATACACAGACACAGTCAAAAGTGTTTGGTAACCGTATACTACAAAAAAATTGCATGCTCCTAATAGTGCACAGGAAACAAATATGATGTTATTGTTTTACGGTCATAATAAAACAAAGCTAAAACAATCTGACATGATTGCACAGGTTTGAAAACGTTTCAATGGAACTTATACAAAAAATCATAAAATACTTGCACAATTCTTATCGCAGAAACAAAACACTGTGGTAAAACCCTGGTGATTTTTTTTTCACGCAGTGAGAAGCCCCGTAAAGACTATGGCTCTTATAATCTAGCGCAAATATTATAAATAAGAATGCATTTCCTATATGATACATGATGCTAAAATACTTATAACGACGTTCAACTTGTAGTAGTTTCAAACGTTCCCGAGAAATCTGAAAATAAAATTATTATAGACCAGTTCACGCGTGATGTCACGCGCACCTGCGTGTTTACATCCGGGCTATATTGGTAGTCAAAAGAAAGATACAATCAATGGGGAGAAATAGAGCGTGATCGGTTAAATTTAAACGATTATATTTAGATTTTATTTTTCAACATGCCAACAAGTTGTTCTACGTTACTGAAACAAATAAGATTGAACACAATGAATAAATAGATCAATTCCAAATAGAAAACATTTACAAATTAACCATAATGGTATTTGTCTGGGCAGGGATCTTTACCCTGGTCCGGGAAAACTAACATGTTGACACATTAAATAAACATTTAATTAAATTAAATGCATTTGATTGTTTGCATCAATCGTAAAATCGTTTAAGCCTTTGTATTCCGGTGTTTAATTGCCCCTTTGTTCTGCCTAATCCGATTATCTCGTTTTGATCAGATATTGTCCAGACCTAACTAACAACATGATGTCATAAATCACACTAGGTGGCAGATGACAGTCTGGTCATTAAACGCAATTGATGATTCCACCATGTCTTCATTCTGGTAGTATTAAGTAACTAGGCATTTGGTTGAATAAATTTACCGCCGACATGCGACAACAGTTGCTTAAATTAGATATGTTACATATTGTCCACATTTGAAGTCTATAGATTATCGGAAATTTAACACGGTAAAGATACAAGCCCGTTTTATTTATAAAAAAAATAAAGTATTTATGAATTATAAAATGTAAATAAAAAATATTTAACGTATTTAGCGGGCATCGGTTAATTATAAATACGTCATTCCGTATGAAGATGTAATGATACGGCAATGCACGAAATATACATCATAATATACATCATAAAAACAAGAAATTACGTTTGACATCAATGGGGGTAAATAATATTGAAACATTATGTATATATTATATTATATATAATATATATATATATTATGTTGTGTGTTTGTGTGTGTGTGTTAAATGTTAGATAGTTGTCACTCATACTCGATCACTAGAAACGAGTTTACAAAATACATGAATACACAGTTCAATTTGCATCATGTGAGGTTGTGTTTTTCAGTTGAATATTAATATTCCTCAAATTATTCTCTGAACAACACCCATCCAAATTAAAATTACATGTAAATACCGTCATGAACTTCGCTTTTAACAGGGCTTTGTAGTACGATTATTTTCAATGAAACACACACATTCTAGCTATCACTAATTTTGTATTACTCTAGTTTACGCATGCAATTGATAATTATAATTTTATAATTAGATGTATCTTTATTTTTATTGAAGCTTTTCTGCAAATAATTATACGGCTAATGCATAGAGCTCTTTGTTGTGTCGAATTGTCTGTCGTTCAGTCTTCAGACAATCTTAATTACTTCGATGCTAATGACGCGTTCTTTTAAAATGCAAATAAATGTGTTAATGCATTCTTTTGGCACAAAATATTATATTTTTTAATTATTATTTAGGTGTTGTTTTTTTAGTTTCTTTTCGATTTATTGACTAAACAAGTCTTGTTATCAATATGCTTTGCGTTAGCTGTAAGCAATGCTTTTGACTATTTCATTTAACAAATGTTTTAATGGTGTTTAACTTAGTAACTATAATCAGCGAGTATGCACAATTAATCGTTTTTATTTGATTCAAGGTAACGCATTCGCAAGCCGGAAGTCCTGATAAAAAGGTTTCATTATAAACGCTCATTGTTGGAAGCATGCTTATTATTCTTGGTTAAATACACTTTAAATAATATAGTTTGGTATAACATTATAATATTTTATTATAAACCTGCTTTGAGTTCCCAACAAAAACAAGTTGTATAAATCGGAAAAATACAACTGCACATAAACAATTCCCGCATAATTCCGTATTACCATACTCAATCGTAATGTGTTGAATACAGTCTGTGCTGCACGAAACCACTGACTCATCAGCTGGGAGCCGCCCATCAACAAGTGTTTCATCCTTTAATCCCAGGACACTCTCCGGGCGGTGGAACCGCAGTGCTGATCAGGCACTACGGGTAAGTGGTTAGCTGCCAGCTCTGCTCCTCCCTCTTAATCCATAGCCAACTGGACGCTCTCTCTGCTGCTTGACCTAGTCTCCCAACAGCTCTCTTTCTCTCTCCTCCTCTGATTCCTAGGGCACTTAGCATCCTCCACAGTGATTGTGCGGGAAAGCCTCTGGCGCCAATTTCGATCGGGAACAGCCATGTTTTCCAACCGCGGGAACTGCACTGGTCTAAGAGATCAGTGTATTTGGCTTTCTTCCGCTCATATGCCATGTCGCACCTTGATTCCCATGGGACGGTGAGTTCAATGGTCACCAGCTTCTTGTGTTTGGTGGACCATATCACTTTGTCAGGCCTCAGTGTAGTTTGGACGATCTCGGGAAAGACCAGCTTCTTCCCTAAGTCGACTTTCATCTCCCATTGGTCTGATTCATATTAGATCGACGTGTTTCTAGGAGCTTGCTTTGTGGTTGTTTCCCCTGCCTTGACAAAGTTGATCTTTGTAGATGCTGTTTTCTTTGCTGTTCTTTTCTTCCTTCTCTCGCGCTCAAGTACATCTGCTAGCTCCCTAAGGACAGCATCGTGTCTCCATCTGTAGCGGCCCTGTGTCAGCGAAGTCTGACATGATGACAGGATGTGTTCCATGGTGCCTGGCTTGTTACAAAGACTGCAACTTGGGTCTTCCACTAGACCCCATCTGTGGAGGTTGGTTGGGGATGGCAGCAGGTCGTAAACTGACCTTAACAGGAATTTGAGTCTTAGCGGCTCATACTGCCAGATGTCTGCCCAAGTCAACTTCCTCTCTGTTGTTGTCCATTTGTTCCAGGCATATTGTTCACCCATTTCAACTGAACGGGCTCTTCTGCTCTCCTCTTCGCTCGCCCTGATTTCCTTCTGCACAATCTGACTCCTCTCCCTTTTTTCTGCCGTACTCCATCGCTGTGGTTTTATCATACCAAGCCCTTTTCTGCCCTCCGTAGTAGTTCCGACGATGTCTTTGTGTCTCAGTATACTTTCAGCTTGGGACACCGCCTGGCTTGCCGACCACTTCCTTCCGGTTCTAGTCTCTATGCCTGCCATCCTAATCAGGTCATCAGAAGATTCTTTCAGTGTCACCACCATCCTGGCCTTAGCAACTTTGTACTCCTCAACAACTGATGATATTGGGAGTTGGAGCTGGTTGGTCCTCCCATACAGTCCGATGCTGGTGAAACTTGGTGGGACCCCTAGCCATCTACGGAGGTATCTGTTGATGGTTCTTTCAAAGCCTTCCACAGTAGAAACTGTTATCTCATACAGCATTAGAGGCCACATGGGTCTTGGTAACAATCCATGTTGGTATAACCATGCCTTGAATTTCCCAGGAAGTGATGTCTGGTCTATCTGCTTCAGACCTTCTTGGAGTTGGTTCTTGGTGTAGTTTGTGCTGCTTGTGTCGTTAAGGCTGGCATCGTACCATTTTCCTAGGCATTTGATAGGATTGTCTACTATGGATGGTATGTCTTCGCTCTGTACCTGGAGGATGAACCTTTGAGTAACCTTTCCCTTCTTGATTAGCAAGCTCCTCGATTTCTTTGGTTTGAACTTCATTCTTGCCCAAGTCACTGTCTCATCCAATGCTCTAAGAACCCAACGAGCTTGCACGTGTGTCGTTGTAGTTACGGTGAGGTCATCCATAAAACCTCTATTGGATGGGAGGTATATCCCGGAGGTTGTCTTTGGTCCTCTGGTCTCCCTCTTTGCGGCATTGATAATTAAGTTCATTCCCATCACGAATAACACGACTGAAATAGTGCAGCCTGTTACTATTCCTTTCTCGAGCCTTATCCAAGGTGTTGACTGTTCTCCTACAGCAAACTGTAGTTGTATGTTACTGAAGTATCCATTGATAATCTGTTGCACATGGTCTGGGATGTGGTAGTGCTTCAGTGCGGTCTCAATTAGCTTGTGTGGTATGGAGCCATACCCATTGGCAAGGTCAAGCCAGACAACAGTGAGGTCTTTTTGGTTAACCTTTGCTTCCCTGATGATCTGACTGAGGGCGCTTGTATGTTCACACATCCAGAGAACCCTGGGACGCCTCCCTTTTGCACTGAGGTATCAATGTATTGGTTTGATGTCAGATACTTCGTCATTCTCTTGGCCAGCACAGCAAAGAAGATTTTCCCCTCAACGTTCAGTAAGGAAATGGTTCTGAATTGGGTGACGGTCTTCGAATCCTTTTCCTTTGGTGTAAATATTCCTTCTGCCTGTTGCCAACAATCTGGAACTTTAGCTTTCCTCCAAACCACTTTCAGAAGATTCCATAAGCTACGAAGAAGTTTAGGGCACATCTTATACACCTTGTAAGGGATACCATTTGGTCCTGGGGCCGACCCTGCTCTTGCCTTTTGAACTACTTCTAAAACCTCTTTCAGTGTAGGTTTCTTGGTGTCTAGAGGTGTTGTGGGTTCTGGTACTGGTTCTATTCTCTGGCAGTTGCCTAACGGTACATCTCTGATATCATCAGAGTGCGTTTCAGTTAGGAACCGTTTCATTTCTTCCATGCTGCTCTCTAGCTTGCCCGATTTCTCTTTGTCTAGCAGGTTATTAGAGAACTTGAATGGATTTATAATGAACTCAGCACGACGTTTGGCCTTTTTCCTTCTTTTCTCACGAAGTTGTTCTGCCTTGCATAGGTTTAAAAGTTGTTCCCTCTGGCTGTCTCTTAACTGCTTCAGCCCTGGCTTTTCTTCTTCCCTGGAATGCCTATATCTTCTTCGCAAAACCTTCAGTTCACTCCTGATGCCCTTTATCTGTCGCTGCCTTCTATTCATCTGTACAGGTTTTTTGGTGGTTTTCTGGATAGTCAGACCGAATCTTTCTTTCCCAACTGTGTAGACAAGGTTGGTTAAAGCAACCAGCTTTTTCTCAACTGCTCCTTGGAGTGCTGTCTCCAGTATTGCATGAAGGTCATCGTCCAGGTCTTTCCATCCTTTCTTGTCTGACGTTTTCGGCCAGGATATTCTTGGCTTCCTCGGAGATTCATTACCCTTGTGAGCTGTACTGGAGTGTGGTAAGTCGGTGTTTGCCTCTGTGTTCTCAGTAACGCCAGTAGTGGGTCTTCATCATCGAAGACTTCTTGAGCATCCGTTCCCGATCGCAATGTGTTTGTATCCAGCATGTCAGCCGCTAAGAGGTCCCCAGTACTGTGGGTTTGTTCCTGACTAGGATCCTCCACCGTCTCACCAGACATTACATCTGTGCGCTGCTGCTGTAGTGCTGTCTGCCCACACATAGTTCTCGCTTGATGTATGCGCAAGCCCCTGAGATTCTTGCAGACTTTTCCACACCTACACCATGTTTCTGCCTTCTTTCCAGTCAAAGTCGATTGAACTAGCCGTGTCGTTGCCGTTGAATCCGTCCGTGTAAGTCTTTCATCCTCACCCCCCCCTCTCGGAAGACTTTGGGGGTATTCTGCTGTAATGGAGTCTGTAGCTGAATAATGGTTGTCCTCTTACGAAGACTGCATTCTGGGATACTACCCCATCCTGCACCTGGCCAGTCTGTTCCTGGTTGTCATCTGTCTTTCCAGTGTCACCAATCTATTCTCGGTTGCCATCTAGTCTTTCCTAGAAGTCACTGGTTCCCCAGTGACTTCTTCCATCTCCGGATTCTCCGTAAAGAGCTTCCTTATGCAATAAAAAGCCGGTTGGATCCAGAGTGTTACCATACTATCCGGACTACTTTTAATGACGTCACTTTGAATGCAGAAAATTATAAGAGCGTTCTTGGTTTATATACGCATTTTCTTAACTTAAATGATTCAAAGTTGTATATAATAAAAGGAATATTACGCAAGTCAATTGTTACAAGTGTTTGCATCAGTCTCGTGGCTTGTGCTATTTCGTATCACACTCGAGGCTCCGCCTCTCGTGAGATACGTCATCACACAAGCCACTCGACTGATTTTAATACTAGAGCAATTGACTTTCGCTATATCCGGTTTGTATGAAATCAATACTCAAAAGGAATATTTTCGTCACTAATGAATTTTGGTGGTTTCTAGCCTCTCATATTTTAACATACGTATTCGTGCCGAGGAACAACAACATGCCGGTAAAGATCGGAGTTTTTTAGTATGGTTAATATTTATTATAACAACGTTTCGAATTTATTTTAATTGTGTTCATACAAATTATAATATACTTGTCTTTCTTACCGTGTGTATTTCTATAGTGCATGGTAGCTTGGTCATAGTATATAAATATTACATGTCTGACAGGGTGACAATAAATTTGTCAACTTGAGGAAATACTGTCAACCAAGGCGAAGCCGAGGTTGACAGTATTTTCCGAAAGTTGACAAATTTACTGTCACCCTGTCAGACATGTAATATTTATTTTATTATACCGAACAAACTTTTCAAACATGAACAATTTTTCAAACATGAACAATTGTTATATTCAATAGTGTATTTAAATTCAGCAATGAATAACCATTAATTTGTTGATAAGAAAAAAAGTACACTGGTTAACACAGTCAATTTCTTATCACAGAAAATAGAAATTCACTTGTTAAACAGTATGATTATTTAATCAGTATTAAACAGTATCGTTTTTGTTTGAGCAAGTTAATTCAGTGATAGTGAAAATGGACTTGACAGTTGCTAAAGTTGAACTGAGGAGCAGTTCTGTGAATGTCTGTGAGTCTATTGTAACTCTGCTGAATCACTTGCTGTTGAACAACATTTGGACTAATGAATACTGGCAATGTACTCTGATTACTGACAACTGGCAATGCACTCTGATTACTGACAACTGGCAATGCACTCTTATTACTGACAATCGACAATACATTTTGATTACTGTCAACTGGCACTGCATTTTGAATACTGTCAATTTTAGTTACAAGTAACAACTCTTCAAACGCACTATCATCAGAGAAAATATTAAACAGGTCTTGTTCATACAGTTCATTCATAAACAATTCTTAAGTTTTTCGTAAGAATTCTGCGATTCTTACGTACGATCGTTCTTACGCCAATTCTTACGAACGTTTCATAAAGAAATAATTTACGACTAAGAAAATTGATGGGATAAATCGAATACTAGGTCGGTGCCGAATAAAGCAAAGTTTATCTTGCTCGGCACGAAAATCTGAACCACTCGCCAAGTCCATGTCCACTTCGCTAAAGCTGCTGAACTTTTGACTTGTAGGTTTCATTACTTGATAAAAATTGATGGTCTTTCAAATTAAACACGTTCGCAAACTTAAGAATTCTTACGAATATTACGAACGTTAAACCAGTCTACGTTCTTCAATTGAAGGTTTGAAAAGACGTTACACTATACTTTGGCGCCATCTGTCAGATTAAGTCTACGAAAGTCAATAAAGCCTACTGATTACGCATAATCATATTTTATTTTCGCTTTATAAGTTTCTTTGTTGATATTCAAATACACTATTATTGGGATTAAAATGGCGTAGAGTAAAATGCTGAAAGTTGCTGTCAGCGTTCGATATATTAACCCGGATTTACAACGGAGCGTAGATTATTATAGATCGAGATCTTCATTATAGAGATGGTATTCCACATCAGGTAAGATTATGAATTTGCATGATATCGTGATAAATTTTTCGCAATTTTAAACATTGGCATCTAATGTTTTGTTTTGGAAGGTAAATGAATTTTAAAACTGGCTAAATTTTAATTTTCTTATAATTTTAAACTGGAATTCTATGGCATTTGAGTTGTAATATTACTAACTTTGTTTATATGTTAGATGGTAATATTAGTAAAGATATTTGTATGTTTGAGCGATTTTGTCAAAACTTTACTTATGAATACATTTTGTATTGAATTAAATCAATAACAGCTGCTTTAAGTACATGAATGTTTATATTTGTGTTTATTATTTTACAGTCACTTCTGTTAAGATAACTTAGAAAAAATAAATAAACAAAATCTTCTTTAGATAGGCTGTTACTTACGCTCCATTGGTCATTGTCGGCTCTGGTACAACTTAGATGTACCTGGGTACTTTTATGTATACTTAAATGTACAACGGGTACAAAAAGATGCTTACATGTACCCGGCCAATTTAGACTGTACCCGAGTTTTATTCCCGTCCAAAATCCGACATCTTAAAGCGTGCAAAAGAAAACAAAACAATATTCTCTTTGAACAAAACTTTCCTAAACATGCTTTTTTGAGTACGAGTTTCGATAATATAGAGGCAATTTTACAGAATATTGACATTAATATGAAGAAATGTAAAAGAAACAAGATATGTGTTTGTAAGAAACACTATGTCCCTTCTGCGCCGCTTTGAAGCTATATATAAGTTGTGGAAAAATGTTAAAGTTGGAGCAAACAAACACGCAAACCAACCAACCAACATACAGGGCAAAAAACAATATGTCCCCCACTATAGTGGTGAGGGACATAAAAATAGCCGATAACGACTAATTTATTGTTAGATTTTGCGGATGCTGCATTAACAAATATAAGTGTATATGAAGTGAAAACACCAAAAATAAACAACGGTTGCGACAGACACCTATAAACTATTAGATGCCCATAATATCACTTTAAATTCTACAATAAAAGTGAAATTTTGTCTTTTTATTTTCTTTATAAAATCATTTATTCATCAAGTCAGCAACAGTCAATCTTGTTTTTTAATAACAGTGTTTTAATTATGGAAGTGTGATGGTAATGAACTTTTTGTTTGTGTTTCAGTATAGAACAGATACCAGTATTTCATTAAGTATATAAAGGCGATTTATTAACTACCTGCGCAGATGCATCCTGGGTTAAAGAAGTTATATTGACTTACTTGGGCAACAGATTAGTCAACTGCATGTAATAACTTATGTTTTGTATATGCCGGTAGTGACTGTTATCATTATTAGATTTCATACCCATTTACAATACCATACTTTGTAACTTCAATTTTGTTAATACATAGGCATCTGAACAATACAAAAGTACAGATAAAAACAATATTTATAGTTTGAATGTTTTGATACTTTTAATAGGAAGTTTTAGTTAAGGATTTCATAACATAACTTAATCTAAATTAATGCAGTAACTGGTACATGCTCAAGTTTGGTGCATCCTGATGATAAACAGCCATAAGAGTTTCAATCATGACTGACAGTTTTGTTTCATTCCAAAATTAATTAAGGATACATAACATTTTTGCGCTGGTACTTTTTATGTTCAATTTTTTATTTAAATAAATGTTGACATGGAATCAATCAAGGGAGTTTCTGTGTCTCTTCTCTATGTGGACATACAGCGCTACAGCTTGTTGGAGATTAAGAATACCATGTACATTTTTAATGAGAAAATCTGTGAATATTTATTCTAACATTAGAAATTAAAACCCAAAATATAAAGTAGAGAACATTTTCATGTACATGCTGGAATTTCATTCCAACAGTAAAAACTGAAACGATTGAAAATTATTTTTTCCTTTTGTTTAAACTTATATTTTTAAATAACAACACAATATAAACCTAATATATAAGATTTGTATGGCTATTTCTTACTATGAGTAACCAAAATGTGCTAATAAGATTAATCAATGCCATAACATATCGCATATTTTTTACTTCAAATAAGTGATGCATAAAATTGAGTGGACCCATTTAATGTTTGGTTCTGTTGTAATGGTAATCAAAATAATAATATCAATAAATAATACCGGTATGCTCACATCTTTAGGGTTTCAATATTTAAGGGACGTGTTCACAGGTTGATTAATTTTGACTGATGACAGTAAAAGCCTTACATTGCTTGATTTTTACCACAGAATAGAATTTTAGAAGCAAAAACAACAATAGAAAAATGTAATTCCCCATGGTGGTCCTTAAAATAACATTTCATTTGCCTTTACCACTCAGCCATCCTGAATATTATATTAAACATTCATTTTATAATTCATATAACTGACCCATGTTATTTGACAGAATTAAATGGAAACAACAGCATACTTTAGAATTATTCAATCATAACTCTTTATAATTATATTGATTACAAATGATGATAACTCATAAGAAAACTGTATTTTCAGTTTGAGTCTATATTATTTCTGACATTCTGCTCCTTGATTTACAGTTTTCTTTTATATTTTGTATCTGTGACTAAAATTTGGAAAATGGTCCTTTTGACAATCTGTGTACAATTCCCCTTGAAGTTTATTCTTAGTTTTGCATTAAAATGGAATGCATATCACCATTTAAAAAGTTAATTAATGAGATTAAGTACTTGTTAAAAGTAATGCCCTAAGGCAAAGCCCTATTAATTGTATCTCAAATTGTGAAAAGCAATTCTGTGATTTTTATCTTTTTTTCTAAAATTGAATTCCTTTTTTTTTCAGGAAATATTCTGATGAGTTATAATGCCTTACTAATTATAAGTACATGTAGTTTGTTAAAGTTTTTAATGCATTTTCTTGTACACATAAATTAAAAACATATGAACAAATACTTTTGTGTGTTGTGTAGTACATTTGCTAGCATGGCAATCAAATTATTTAAATAATTCCATTGTTTTCTTTCAACATTTTGAACACCATATGAACTCAAAATATTGAAATAAATATACTTTTAAATAACATGGTATGTCATAAATTATAATCCTGTATAAATACACAAATCTAATATAGTTATTCAATACAGTGTATGTGTTTAAACATCAACTAATGACAATTAAACTATAAAAGATTTGAACATAATTATTGAGATTCTCAAATTTATCTTCTTTTTTTTAAAGCAAAACATTAAAATGTTTTTTAATACCATGCACTGATTTCTGAGGCCCATATAACACAATTTAATATTTGACTTATGCCAAAAGTTTTAAATTATTACATTTGATATTTGAAATTTCATTGTATGCGAACATGAATATGGTAAAGGATAAATATAAGGAAACATGCAGGAATAAATTGAGTACGTGTGGCCTTTAGTTTTGTTCATAATTATGAAAATTTAGCGAGATGTGAATAACTTTTCAATGAATTAAATTATATTTATTTATTTCCTGTGAAGATCCATATATATTAGTTTGTTATTAGCAACAGAACATTTCCAAAAATATTTCAGTCATGTTGTTTGTAAAGCGATCGATGCAGGTTAGATGAAAGTCTGTTTTTTAAGAGAACAAAGTATATATTTAGTATTTTGTATACTTCAAAAAAGTACAGAATATGGAAATTGCTATTGGCAAAAATGATCTAATTCAAAACCAACTTTCAACTAGAGCATTGAAAATTATCACAGAAAATAAATATAGTATGTTTCTGCATGTATTACATATCAACTAGCTATCATTGATAGTATCAACTAAAAGTCTCTATAACGCTCAAAATCAACGAAAATTTCGTAAAGTATTTCGTAAAATGAAGTTAACACCTAAACAATAAATGTTCCTTATAGCAATAGCCACAATTTCAACGCTAGATGTGGTATGATTACATAGATTTGTGTAGATACAAAATGCTCGTTTTTATTTATTTGTGACCACAATAAATTCCATGTTAATTTCCTGCGAATATACCTATTGATACGACACACAAACGCTAAAATGGTACCATGTTAAAACCATAATAAAAACAAGCATTTTGTATCCTCAAACATCTATTTTACCAGACCACATCTGGCGTTGAAATTTAGACAATGGCCATAAGGAACAATGATTTTTAATTGATTAGCTTTATTTTACGAAATATTGTACGAAATTTTCGTTGATTTTGAGTAGTAATGTTACTTTAAAATCTGTTGTTTTTTATTTGAAACATGATAATTGTGAAGCCTTTATAAATAAAGTATAAACATGTATAGCTGTGATAATTATGTAGATCTCGAACTACAACCACTGAATAAAAGCTACTAATGGCTATTTAGAGAACTTGTTCCATGTATTAAATACTTCTCAAACCTTACATGTACTGTACTGTTATCATCTGTAAATTTAATTATCGAAAAAAACTACCTTATTAAAAGTTATTTACAAAAGGAAAGTTACATGTTGTACCTTTTGTTGTTCTTCTCCTGTTTTGAACATTCCATTTATTATAAATCACTGACGCATTGAACATAATCAAAGATAACCTTCTAGTTAATTAAATCCTAGAAGGAAACTTTGATATTGTTGCATTGTAGAGTCGTTATTTAATGCCACAATAAATATGTCCGTGTCTTCAATCTGTATCAATTATCCATGTATTCCAGTTTGCTCCATACATTTCAGTTTGACATAGATCTAACAAACCTTTTAAGTTTTAGATCTACATAAGAGTCGCTTTTGTAATCATCCTCTCTTCTGTATTTAGACAATGTCTATCCAGTACTACAAAGCAAGGTTAAAGTGGTAATTCAAAAGAAACGTTACAATAAACTTTGTTTACATTTGACCTTGTTTTCTCATCGCGATTTTGCAAACAAGGGAAACAACTTTGCTCTCTATAAAGATGAATCATTAAAATGTACAACAATTTACCGATTTTTTTCATTTTTAAGCGAAAAGCCATGCTTCTTTTTAAGAAAAAACGCATTTAAGATCTCTTTTTTTAATTTGGTAAAATTTGTAAATACGTTCACTCGCTTACGCGGCCATATTTGCGAACGCTACGACAGCCCTTGACCATTCGTAACTTTTACATTGGAACTTACGCATTCGTAGCAGGTGGTTGCGTAAGGGGAGGTATAAAACCCGGAAATATCCGGAAAACCCGGAAATCTTTTAGGTAAAACCCGGAACCGATATAAATGGTTATAACTTCATTATTATTCGTCCGATATTAATTATAATGGTACCGTTGTAAAGAAGATCCTCTACAGATTCTAACCATATCAAAATATTTTATGGCAGGGTCGTAGTCGGCCTGTAAATCGCGGACAAAGTCGGCCTATATTTAACAATTTTTTTAGACACGCAAATGCCGTAAAGAAAACCCGGAACCGATATAAATGGTTATAACTTCATTATTATTCGTCCGATATTAATTATAATGGTACCGTTGTAAAGAAGATCCTCTACAGATTCTAACCATATCAAAATATTTTATGGCAGGGTCGTAGTCGGCCTGTAAATTGCGGACAAAGTCGGCCTGTTTTAACGGTTTTTTTACACACGCAAATGCCGTAAAGAAAACCCGGAACCGATATAAATGGTTATAAATGCATTATTATTCGTCCGATATTAATTATAATGGTACCGTTGTAAAGAAGATCCTCTACAGTTTCTAACCATATCAAAATATTTTATGGCAGGGTCGTAGTCGGCCTGTAAATCGCGGACAAAGTCGGCCTGTTTTAACGAGTTTTTTTACACACGCAAATGCCGTAAAGAAAACCCGGAACCGATATAAATGGTTATAAATGCATTATTAATGGTCCGATATTAATTGTAATGGTACCGTTGTAAAGAAGATCCTCTACAGTTTCTAATAATATATATAATAGTTTATGGCAGGGTCAGAGTCGGCCTGTAAATTGCGGACAAAGTCGGCCTGTTTTAACGGGGTTTTTTACACACGCAAATGCCGTAAAGAAAACCCGGAACCGATATAAATGGTTATAAATGCATTATTAATAGTCCGATATTAATTGTAATGGTACCGTTGTAAAGAAGATCCTCTACTGTTTCTTATAATATATAAAATAGTTTATGGCAGGGTCAGAGTCGGCCTGTAAATCGCGGACAAAGTCGGCCTGTTTTAACGGGTTTTTTTACACACGCAAATGCCGTAAAGAAAACCCGGAACCGATATAAATGGTTATAAATGCATTATTTTTCGAACGATATTAATTATAATGGTACCGTTGCAAAGAAGGACCTCCACAGTTTCTAATGATGTTAAAATATTTTATGGCAGGGACAGTGTCAACCTGTAAATCGCTGTGCGGTAAAAGTTGACCGAAAAATACCGTGTTTTTTTACACAGAACAATGTCTTGATGAAAACATGGAAAAGCTAAAAGGGGTTATAAAAGCATCCTTTTCCCAACCGACCATACATTTTTGGTACCGTTGTAACGGTATTCTTCGACTGTTTCTAAATATGTAAAAAAAATATTGTGAGAAAGCATAATATGAAATAAGGCGAAGCATCAAAGCGAAAATGGTTATAAATGCATTATTATTCGTCCGATATTAATTATAATGGTACCGTTGTAAAGAAGATACTCCACAGTTATTAACCATGTCAAAATAATTTATGGCAGGGTCAGAGTCCGCCTGTAAATCCCGGTCAAAGTCAGCCTGTTTTAACGGGTTTTTTTGCTTTAGATTCACATGTTTGTTTTTTTTAGATATGAAAGATGCAAATGTGTCTAACTTATATTGTTTTCTGGCCTTTAAGCTATCTTATATATGTGACTACGTGCTATTTTGTTGGAGAAATGAAAGATTCAAATGTGTCTTATTTATATTTTATCCATGTATCGTGTGTATTCAGTGTCATGCGAAAATATATCTTATTTCTTAATTTCCACCTTCACACTTTATTAGCGCCGTCTTTAATTAGTTCATTAAATTAATTAATTTAATATAATGTGCAACGGTGAGGTGGATCAATGCTCGTTGTTAATTTAAATTACACACCACTTCAGCAATAAATGAAATCAGTTATTTTGGCTGTAAATCCATTTTTTTCCGTACAGTAGCCATGTTCCTGTGTATTGAGCTGATAAGATCACCACAGCAAGTTGCTAATACACAGTGTAGACTTAAACGAAATTGGTTATTTTGACTGTAAATCCAATTTTTCCAGTACAGTAGCCATTATGGCCATGTTCCTGTGTATTGAGCTGATACGATAACCACAGCAGGTTGCTAATACACAGTGTAGACTTCCCCTGTTTTATTATAGTATTTGTTATTTACCTGCTTGGAATAAATGACGTGTATTCATTCGGGTCTGATGGCGTTTTGTTAAAGGTCATTTAATGCAGAAAAGCTGGTTTTCTGACATAATTTTTCAATCATTTAAATTTAAAAAAAAAATGAAACAATGAATGCGTAATTTAATTCTCAACTCTCGCTTAACTCAACGTTCAATGGGACGCGCATAGTTCTTTTTATAAATTATGTACAAATAACATAACATAGCTTTTAATGACCATTGATAGTTGAATAATGTTATACTATTATTTGTAATTTCAAAACATGTTACTTGGTGATGTTATTCACTTTCAATAAATACATCAGTTATTCTTATTAACCTGATGCCTGTTGTCTGCTACTGTTACAATACGACGCTTAAAAATGTGGATTGCATAAATTTAAAGGTCAAATTCCGTTTGCACTATAATACTTGTAATAATGCATTATAAATATGTCAAGCATGTTCACTTTAACAAATACGATACTTCTTTATGTAATGTAGAATTTTGCAAAGGTAAAGCGCTATATATATGACAATGTTTTATTTTTTCTTGTTGATTAAAAACAAAAACAAAATATACCAATACATATAATATGTGTACATACTTTTTTAAACAAATATAATGAATCACGTGATGTTTTTATAATTTTGTTAAGCGTGCGTGACATTGAACGTTGATTTAGGCGAGTTATGCGATTTAAAAACTGATACCACTCAGCTTGATTTATAATTCATGCTCCAACGCGCCAATGTGTTTAATTAAATGGTTTCATGAAATTGTGCTTAAAAGCATAACGATTGAAAGTATGTAAGAAACACAGTTTTGCACATAAAATGATCGCCAACAGAACCGAATTAATACACTTCATAAATGCCAATCAGATAAAAAACAATTCCAATAATAAAACAGGGGAAGTCTACACTGTATATTAGCCACCTGCTGTGGTTATCCCTATTTATCAGCTCTATCTCAGGCACCTGGCTACTGTTATGAACAAATTGGATTTACTGAAAATAACTGATGTCATTTATTGCCAAATTGTTATGTACATTTAAAATAAACAACGAGAGTGGACCCACATCATTGTTGCACATTAGTATAAACTTCACTGTAATCTAGGCGCCCCGTAATCTGTTCTTTAAATAGACATAGCCTTAATAAAGACGGCGCTAATTAAGTTGGATATTTAGAAATAAGATCCATTTTCGCATGACCCTGGCAGTATAGCATGTAGTATTATATCAATAAGACACATTTGAATCTTTCATTTCTTCGAAAAAATAAGCACGTAGTCACAGGTAAAGAAGCTACATTGAGCGCACTGAAAAAGATGAATTGGACACATTTGCATCTTTCATTTATTACAAAGCATGTGAATATGTACAATACTTTTATTACTGACACATTATTCTTAAAGTCGACGGACAACATAAGAGGGAACCACAATTAAATAAGATCCATTTTCGCAGGATAG